>NC_089275.1:14443460-14743460 GCF_963678975.1 Dysidea avara | reverse complement strand
AGATAGTCAAAATAGGGATTGGGGTTTACATTACTACGACCACCCCCAGATCCCTTCTTGTTTCGTGGCTTTTTTCAGTGATCCCTATTTCTTATTTTAAATTTTTAATATGTCTAGTATATATATATGTGACAGAATTTTGGAAAATCACCCTTATGGTCGTGCCTGAAACAATTAGAATTTTTGAAACTAGCATGGTGCTGTTACTATCAGAAAGCACTTTTCAAATATTTCTAGAAATTTGCTTGCAATTCAGGGTATCTATGGTTTATTCTACCTTTAATTGGGTAGGATTTTAACTTATAATGCTGTGTTTCAGAGCTAAATATTTAATGCGTCAAATGCACCCATAAGGGTGATTTTCCAAAATTCGGTCAAATATATATGGTTAATTTCACACAGTAAGTTAGCTAGCTGTATGGTACCTGGTTTTTAGAAGTAGCACATCAACTTGTTTAAAAGTTTTATATCTAAATTTTTGTTGACGCACGAAATTTTTGGGGTGATTTCTACTTAAACGGTACTACTGTACTGTTTGATGATAGATAACTCCCTCTAGTGGCTGTGAATATCTGTAGATGCATCATCCCATTGTTTACCCATGTATGTGACCTTTTGAGTCTTGATAAATGGTTATGTTGCGAAATGTAATAAATATAACTAAGAATATAAAACATTGATTGCATTTCTGTATTATTATGTACTTATTTATTTATTTTTGTATCAACAGTTCCTTCAGATGCGCAAGAAAGGGATGAAGAAAAGAACAGGGAACAACTCATACCCACCCATAACATGATATTATAAATAAATATTTTTGTTTATTTACCATTATGCTCTTTCATGTACATTACTGGGTACTTCTACACATGATAACAGTTTGCAAGTTGATTTGAAGATAAATATCTTAAGTTTGCGAATCCTAGAGCTATATAAGAGTATTGGCACTCGACTAGACATTGGGTGGCCTGCAGTTCGAATCCTGGGGTAGTACATCACAAATTAAAATAATTTCATGCTTGTATTACTGATTAATATGATCCAGGTATTTTGTGGCCTCAATGACATACATTTGATTGTGAATTATGGCTTTTGAACTTTACTTTTGCAGAGGTCTTGAATCAGTAAGCTAGAGCGAACATGAGATAATGATTTGAAGATGTTATATTTCAAGACACACGGTAGTGTGTCGTGCGGCCCAAGAAGCCGGCGCGCCACACCGTGAGTATATTTACAGGAAGAAAGTAAACGCGATTTTCACACCTTTGTAGCTCCGTGATTCCTTATCCGATTGAAACCAAAGTTGCTACAGACGTGCCGGCTAGGTAGGGGAGTCCACATTCCAAATTTGAAGAAAATCGCTCCATCAATTTCCGCGATACGAGCGGCCAAAGTTTGGGGGTTTTTTTTCTTCGTTTTTTCTTCTACTTCTTTTCGCACACTTTGCATAAAACACGAATTCGTGCTCCAATCGGCCTGAAATTTGGCACACTTAAAACGCTCATTAAGGCGAATCTCAGTACCAAGTTTGGTAAGAATCCGATAAACGTTCACGGAGTTATGACCGATTATTTGCGTAAAATAAGGTCGAAGGTCTGTCACGCCCACAGGGTAAACCGCTTGAAGAAAATTGCTATGTAGATGGAGTAACTATCGTAGGAGTGTCTTTTTGTGGTTTGAAAGGAATCCAGTTAAAGGCCATCGAGATATGCCACAAAACCCAACCTGTGTCACAATTACGCGATCGATTTTTATGAATAAAAAACTATTAGTTTTCACGCCTATTAGGCCCCTATTTGATGATTATTAGTTTCTCATCCACCGCCCGCATCCTTCTTAAGCTACCGCATGGTAAGCCATTATTTACTCTGCGCATGCTCAGAAGAACACGTGATATATACCAAACTGTTCTTGTATTGTATTATTGTATTAATGCTTTACAGTTATAATTTTTGTTGATGAACGCTACAATTCGCTATATATCACCAGGAGAACTGTTGTTTTCCTTAGCAAATTGCTGCAGTGCCAGTTGCAATCGTGCTCTATCGACTTCATCAAAGCAGGCTTTCAGTTGACTGTCGAAAAACAGTTAACGATCATGAAAAGTAGAATCAGCTGGTGAAGGAAATGTTTGTAGTAAGAAAGAAAGACAATTTGGACAAGGTCTGTACATCAGTGTGTTAATATTATACAATAGTAATACCCTCCCGCCCGCATCATAATAATTAGAAAGGCTGGATGAGAAACTAATAATAATCACCGAATAGGGGCCTTAGGCAAACCGCTTAGAGCAGTGAGCTGAAAATCGGTGTGTAGCTGGAATAATTATCATAGAAAGTCCATGCAGTAGTACAGAAGAATCGGATTACAAACCACTGAGTTATGATTCCAAATTAAAGCCAACTACGTGTAACATATGCGAGATCGAGATACTCTAATAGAACAGTCACCCTAATAGAGCATTCAGCTAATATATTTACTCCATTATAGAATTTTATTACATTGCAAGTTATTCTGTAGGGAGTTCAGCTGCAAACAGTTAATCTTACAGACAGTTCAGCAAGAAGCAAGTCACCCTATAGAGAGTTCAGCTACAGGTATATCGCTGTAGAGATTCAGAAGAATAAAGTCACACTGAAGAGAGTTCAGCTACAAACAAGTCATGCACCCCGTGGAGAGTTTGGTTACACCCTCTAGAGAGTTCAGCTACAAACAAGTCACTGTGGAGAGAGTTCAGCTACAAAGAAACTACCCTGTAGAGAGTTCATCTATACAAACAAGTTAACCTATAGAGACCAGCTGCAAACAAGTAGCCCTGTAGAGATTTCAGCTACAGACAAGTTACTTTATAGTTTATACAATGTTCAGCTACAAGTAAGTCACTCTGTAGAGAATTCAGCTACATACAAGTCGCTCTGTAGAGAATTTTGCTACAAACAAATCACAGTGTAGAGAGTTCAGCAACCAAAAAGCCACCTGTAAAGAGTTCGGCTATACAAACAAGTTACTCTGTAGATAGAACAGCTAGAAACAAGAGAGAGCTCAGTTAGAAGAAGTTGTCCTGTAGAGATCTCAGCTGCAAAGAAACGCTGTAGAGAGATCAACTACAAACAAATCACCCTGCAGAGTGTTCAGCTATAAACAAATCACCCTGTAGAAAGTTCAGGTACATACAAATCACCCTATGTAGAGTTCAGCTACAAAAAACAATCACTCTGTAGAGAGTTCAGCTACAAAGAAACCATCCTGTAGAGAGTTCAGCTACAAACAAGTTACCCTACAGTGAAATCAGTTTGAAACAAGAGATTTCATCTACAAACAAATCACTCTGTAGAGAGTTCAGCTATGAACAGATCACCCTGTAGAGAGCTCAGCTATACAAGTCACCCTGTAGAGAGATCAGCTAGAAGCAAGTCACCTTGTAGAGAGTTCAGTGACAAAGAAACAATCCTGTAGAGAGTTCAGCTACAAAAAAATCAACCTGTAGAGAGATCAGCTATATAGACACTAGACACAATATTATAGGGAATTCGGGTACAAGCAAATCACCCTGTAGAGAGTTCAGCTACAAACACATCACCCTGTAGAGAGATCAGCTATATATAAACAAATCACCTTGCAGTGAGTTCAGCTACAAACAAATTACCCTGTAGAGAGATCAGCTACAAACAAAACACCTTGTAGAGACTTCAGCTACAAACAAATCAACCTGTAGAGATTTCAGTTACAAACCAATCACCCACTGTAGAGAGAGCAGCTACAACCTAAATCACCCTGTAGAGAGATCAGCTACAAACAAGTCACCCTGTAGAGAGTTCAGCTACAAAAAAAATCACCCTGTAGAGAGATCAGCTAGAAACACATCATCCTGTAGAGAGTTCAGCTACAAACAAATCACCTTGTAGAGAGTTAAGCTACAAACAAATTACCCTGTAGAGAGATCAGCTACAAACAAAACACCGTGTAGAGACTTCAGCTACAAACAAATCAACCTGTAGAGATTTCAATTACAAACAAATCACCCACTGTAGAGAGATCAGCTACAACCAAATCACCCTGTAGAGAGATCAGCTACAAACAATCACCTTGTAGAGAGATCAGCTACAAACAAATCACCCTGTAGAGAATTCAGCTCAAACTGTAGAGAGATCAGCTATATAGACACTAGACACAATATAGGGAATTCAGTTACAAGCAAATCACCCTGTAGAGACTTCAGTTACAAACACATCACCCTGTAGAGAGATCAGCTACAAACAAATCACCTTGCAGTGAGTTCAGCTACAAACAAATTACCTTGTAGAGAGATCAGCTACAAACAAATCACTTTGCAGTGAGTTCAGCTACAAACAAATTACCCTGTAGAGATCGGCTACAAACAAAACACCTTGTAGAGACTTCAGCTACAAACAAATCAACCTGTAGAGATTTCAGTTACAAACAAATCACCCACTGTAGAGAGAGCAGCTACAACCTAAATCACCCTGTAGAGAGATCAGCTACAAACAAATCACCCTGTAGAGAGTTCAGCTACAAAAAAAATCATCCTGTAGAGAGATCAGCTAGAAACACATCACCCTGTAGGAAGTTCAGCTACAAACAAATCACCTTGTAGAGAGTTAAGCTACAAACAAATTACCCTGTAGAGAAATCAGCTACAAACAAATCACCTTGTAGAGAGTTCACTTACAAACAAATCTACCCGTAGAGATATCAGTTACAAAAAAATCACCCCTTGTAGAGAGATCAGATCACCCTGTAGAGAGTTCAGCTACAAACAAATCACCCTGTAGAAAGTTCAGGTATAACAAAATCACCCTATAGATAGTTTTGATACAAACAAATCACCCTGTAGAGCGTTCAGCAAGATAAACGTCACCGTACAGAGACATCAGGTTACCCTATAGAGAGGTCAGCTAGAAGAAGTCACCTTGTAGAGAGTTCAGCAACAAAGAACCCACTCTGTAGAGAGTTCAACTAGAAACTAGTTATCCTATACAGAGATCAGCTATATGTAGAAACAAGTCATCCAGTAGAGAATTCAGCTACAAACAAATCACCCTGTAGAGATTTCAGCTACAAACAGATCATCATCCTGTAGATAGTTCAGCTATAGATACAAGTCACCCTGTAGTAGGAGAAGTCACCTTGTAGAGAGATCAGCTAGAAACAAGTCACCTTGTAGAGACCAGCTACAAAGAAACCATCCTGTAGATACAAACAAATCACCCTGCATAGAGTTCAGCTGCAAATAAATTACCCTTTAGAGAGTTCAGCTACAAACAAATCACCCTGTAGAGTGTTCAGCTAGATAAAAGCCACCCTACAGAGAGATCAGGTCACCCTATAGAGAGATCAGCTAGAAGAAGTGATCTTGTAGAGAGTTCAGCTACAAAGAACCCACTCTGTAGAGAGTTCAGCTAGAAATAAGTTACACTATACAGAGATCAGCTAGAAACAAGTCACCCTGTAGAGATTTCAGTTACAAACAGATCATCCTGTAGATAGTTCAGCTAGATACAAGTCACCTTGTAGAGAAATCAGCTAGAGGAAGTCATCTTGTCTTGTAGAAAGTCAGCTAGAAACAAGTCACCTTGTAGAGAGTTCAGTGACAAAGAAACTATCCTGTAGAGAGTTCAGATGCAAACAAATCACCCTGTAGAGAGTGCAGCTACAAACAAATCAACCTGTAGAGAGTTTAGCTACATTTCAAGTCTCTTAGTAGAAAGATCAGCTGCGAACAAGTTATCCAGTAGGGAATAATAGACATGTAATAAATATATTTATATAATTACTGATAAAATCAAAAACAGTTGAAGTATTAAAAATCTGCTCTGTCTTTTTATTCTTCCTGTGGTAAAGAAAAAGGATAGGTTAAAAAAGCCCCAAAGCTGGCCTATTTGGGGTTTATGTGACCGGATTTCACATAACAAGGCTTCCACACACACAAAATCAAACTTACGCTTTCACCAGAAATGTATTGCTGGCCTAATACACTATCATATTCCACACTGTACTTCCTTCAGGACTGGTAAGTCTGGTTTCTGTGGCAGCTTTCTTCTGACCCTGTCAAAGCCACGAGTGGGAGACTGGCACCATTGAATGGCCATGGCTTTGTGATAATGGTGTGTAGTGAGCTGGGACTTCACAGAGAGCTCACCAATAGTGTTCTCGGTCAATTTGGAGTGATTTGAGGGCCATGGAGGGCCATGGAGAGCCCAAACTTGGCCTCTGGATTCCAATCGTCTTCTTGCTTCATTTTATACCCCTATATTAAGCCCACCCACCACCCCCCACCCTCCCACCGCCCCCCACCCACCCACCGTCCCCCACCCTATTACTACCACCTGTGATATTATCACCCGCTCGAGAAAAGCTGCCCAAAATTTGGGCAAAAGTGACTCCTTCTAAAAGGGCCCCCATTTATGTTTGCTCATTTTATCGTCCACCAGACCTGTCCATTGACCCCATACTGCAATTGGGATTATCTTTGAACACTCTTACACGTAGGTTTACTGAACTACCTAATATAATAGTAATGGGTGATTTCAACCTTCCAGGTATTAATTGGTTAGATGGAAGTGGTCAGGTTATCTCTAATCCTAGCTATGGAGTAGAACTAAATAATATATTTCTTGATCAAATTAATGATATTGGCCTTAATAAATTTGTCAATACTCCGACTAGAAACAACAACATACTTGATCTTGTACTTTCTACCTCATCTACCATTTTGGACTTAACTACTGCACCAGGAATGTCGGACCAAACTCATCCACCTATTCATACCAACAGAGCTTTTTCTCCAGATCAATTAAGGATTGGAACAACTTACCATCTTCCATCATTGAGAGCAACAATATTGACTCTTTTTCAGCGGAACTGCAAACATTGTATAGAACTCAATAACTGTAATCTTTGTAACTACGTAGCTAAATTCATTTTATGATTGCTTTTCTTTTCCTGAGCATATCAGCTGTGCTGTCTGCTCAGTAACAACAATAATAATAATAATAATAATAACCGTCCACATTGTTCACACCTATGTGTTATATTATTATTATTATATTATATTGTTTAATTAGCAGAGCCGTGTTATAAGCATACACATTACTACAGTAGTTAGCTACTGGACATGACTAAAACACGGAACGGACTGGGAAAACGGACTAGCAAACGGACTGGAAAGAACTTGCCTGAAAACGTTTTTTGGCCATAGAAATTCACTGCATAGGTGCTAGAAAGAATATAACACTCAACAACGGCCTGAAACAAACCTCTGAACTGCTCTGAACACGATGTCGTCGTCGGTCGAAGTTTACACAAGCCGATATTAAGCCCTGCGCTTAAAGATAGTCTGAAATTAAATTCATTTTGTGTTTAATTAAAAGCGCACTTTCGTTTCGCATGTGTTAACAAGACATGACACAAGCTTTAAGCTTGTTAAGACACTATGTTACTTGGAATTCATGGTCTGGTTAATTGCTGCAATTAGTTTGACGGCTGATCTTCAGTTTTACAGGTGACAGCTCGTGACAGGTAGGCTTCGTGGCGGCCACGTTGTATTTAATCAGCTGGCAAGAAACTGGCTACTACAAATACAGTCTGTGTTACTTTGTTTGCTTAAACTGTAGCTAACCGACAACTTCGCTGTCACAGGCGCTCAAACTGGCAGACTGGTGCTTTGTAAATTATCTCAGGGTAGTAATGGTGGCTCGAGCACACGTTAATTTAGAGGTTTTTTAAGGCTGTTGTTACGTGTTATATTCTTTGTAGCAGTGATTTAGTGAGTTTCTATGGCAAAAAAACGTTTTCAGGGGAGTTCCTTCCAGTCCGTTTGTGAGTCCGTTTTCCCAGTCCGTTCCGTGTTTTAGTCATGTCCTTAGCTACTGCAATTCTGCAGGTTCAGGGTACCTGCATGCTTCCCAGGATTTTGGCAAGATGTTGGTATTAAAAATGTTACCACCATGCATGCTGCAGGGCATGAATGGCACTGATGTTTAATGCTTGGTTGTTATTATAAAGCGACCCCTGCACGTAGGGCAGGTACCAATGCCAGCAATATATATATATTAAAGGTGAAGAAACTAAAGCTGAACCCGGCCTAATAAGATCTACTGGTAAAGAGTTCCAATCATTAATTGTTTTTGAAAAATAACTATTTTGGTGTGCTGTGGTAGATACATGTGGTAAGATGTAGTGCAGTGGATGGTACTGTCTCGTGGATCGTGATGTTGGTAGGTAGCATGGAGGAATTGTAAGTGATATCTGTTGGTAAAAAACTTTGTGTAATATTTGTAGTCGAGATAATTTGGGTGGGGACTATTCTACGGAACGGAACGGAACGGAACGGAATGATGGACTAAACCACGGAACGGAACGCTTTCTCAAACTGAAGCTTGCAACTTACCATTGCTGAAACTTCCCTTATAAGTTAGCAGTGGCATCTCCAGTGGGTGGTTAAATATAAGATAAAATGAATTAAAGGATCAATTGTGGTTTTTTGTTGGTTGTCATTAGTAACGAAGTATTATTGTGGGATGAGCTGTATCAGTGATGTTCATCCATACGGAAGGGAACTTTATGTGAGCTGTTTTTCTTATTTAGACTTTAGAAAACAGTCTGGGCCGGTCTTTCAAGTCATAAGTCAGTGTATAAATAAAGCAAGCAGGAAGATACTGGTAACAGGAAAGAGCCAGCTGAATTAAAACTTGAAGAATTTTGTGCAGTGTGTGAGGAGCAAATATTTTGGCAGACCGCAAGGAGGGTATATTCTGCAAACATCACTGAAGTGTATGCATGGAGTTATTTATATATTAACAGCTGGTGCAGTGGACTAATGCCGTTTTCAATAGTGAGCTGATTTTATCTGTTGCACAATTCAAGGATGTGTCTGACTGCTAGCCTTGAATCAGCCAAAACTCCAAGATCAGCCAAATCTCTATTATAAGCCGCATGTGAAACCATGCCTGTAGCCACCAGGCAAATGTGATTTGGATCAGGATGTGTGTGTAATTTCAATGTATCTAGTCAGACCTGAAATGGAACACTCACATTAATTACATACCACCTAAGAATCCTAGGATTTCTTAAGTGTAACATTTCACATGCTTCACTTCAAACAAAACAGGTTAAATTTGTTCGTCTATTTTCAAGTGATTCCCAGTCCAGCTGGTCCATGAAATTACAATGGGATCACATGTATTTGTTACAGTGCGGGCTGTCCTGTGTTGGATCTACTCTAGAGTTGAGATTTCAAGGTAGACTCACTGCCAATGTACTGACACTAGTACTGTTGTAGCATGTTTAAGTGGAGGACAAATGAAATAGTAATGCTAGATTATTTATGTATACAAATTTTTCATAATGAAATTGATATCCCATTTTGATTTGTACTTCCACTTTGCAACATATTCAAGAACAAGAAGCTACCACACTTAATCTCCAACCACTGTCATTAATTAACCAAGATCTCACTAGTCTGTAATTCACCCTACTGTAGTGATTTTATTGATTCATCTGTATGTTTTCTTCATTTTCCTTTGAAGTTGTACCAAGAGTTCATAATAAGGTGAAGTGTCTAACTTGAATGCATTCACCAAACACCCTGCTTAAAGTAACACCTCGGCCTTATTTCAGAACAAAGGCTTTACCTTCTTCAGCAACACTAATCAACAGTTTTCTATCCCCCAGTAAAGGTGTTGATTTGATGAAAGGTGAACTTTACGCAGGGTGTTTGTACAGGCCATACTGAGAGTTAGACACTCTCTCCCATACAAATCAGTATTACGAACTCTTGGTTGTACAGTATAGGTAAACAAAGATAAGTTTCTCTCCCATCTTATTCTAGGATTTCTATTGACAAGGAAAATTCAATTATTTGTATACAGGCTCAAAATTGAGAAAATATAAAGAAAGTGAATTAATATTATACAGTCAGTTTGCTTTTGGATATTTAATGTCTCCAACCACAACAAAAATTCGATGAATCCATGCATCTCATCACTGGTCGTCTGAACATTCTGAAAGTAATACCTCACTCAATCAACCATATATTCTGTTTATTAGACTGAATATTACCTAAACAATCACTTAATTAATGTTTTATAATTATCCTATTCCATTTTCCTGAAGGTTCCACTGATAAAATGCAATTTCAGCAATGATAGCAGCTAGCCAAGCTGCAAGTTGATTCAGAAAGCATTCCATTCTGTAAAATAGACCCCATCCAGAATTCAACTCAGTACTCAGGCTGAGATATCTGACAATAGTCCACTACTCTGTTAATGAATCATTGATGTTCACACAATATAGCCTCCTTGAGGTATCTGAATGTTTGCTCCTCACACACTGCACAAAATTCCTTTAGATTCTACTTAGACTGAGTTGATTCAGCTTGTCACCATACTTGTTTCCTTTGTAGTGTAGCTATACACATACTGATTTATGCCGATTAGAAAGGCTGGGCCTCAGACTGTACATTCTAAAGTCAAGTAAGTAAAAATAACTCACATACTAGTAAAAACAAGTCATGCATTAAGTTCCCTACTTGATATATCCGAAGAAGAAATCACTGAGTCAGCTATTCCCGCAATTAGTACTTCGTTATTATTATTATTATTATTGTTATTATTATTATTATTGGTAATACTGTGCAGACCTCTATTAGAGTATAGTGCACAGGTCACAACATACATACAAGTATACAAATTAAATAATTGCTAGTTTTTGTTTGAACTGATCAATATCATTGGAGTCAATCACATTTTGGGGTAGATCGTTCCAGATTTTGATTGCCGAAGGGAAAAAGGAGTACATATAAGAATCAATCCGTGTCATTGGTTGCATAAATCTCATATTATGACCTCTGGTACTATGTACAGTGGATATGAATGTCAGAAACGGATTTACTGGGATGTCAACAAGGTGGTTAATTATTTTAAACATTATTATGGCTTTCAGTTCATCTCTGCATCGTGCAAGTGTAGACCAATTAAGGTCTGTAAGCATTTGCGTGACACTAGCGTAACGGGAGTAGTTGCTGGTCACAAATCTAGGTGCTTGTCGTTGTGTTCTCTCAATCATATCAATATCCCTCTTAGTATGAGGTGCCCAGACAACAGCTGCATACTCTATAATTGGCTTAACCATTGCTTTGTACAACCTGTCCTTAATTGTTGGTGTACAATTGTGGAGGTTACGCTGAAGAAAACCTTTAGTTCTGTTAGCCTTGGAAGTTATTTGTTTTGTGTTCTGACCAGGATAGATTTTGGCTTATTGTTACACCCATACTAATGACCACCAACAAGAACCCACAATCGATCCTTAAATTCGTTTTATCTTTCTTGGGGTACGTTTGATTACCTGCTGGAAGTGCCACTGATAAGGCCACTCCAATTGGTAATTATGTTTCTGGTCCTTTGAAAATCAGTTTTAGGTACGGGCGGGCGGAATTCAGCAACAAAGCAACAATGAAGTGACTGCTCAATTAGAGTATTTTTTGTGATTCACTGACTGTTCTATTAGAGTATATAGATCTGTACTATGCACTACGAGATGCACTATGCCTATTTCTTGTAGGTTTTCACTGATAAAATACAAATTATGACACTTAGATTTAGCCTGGCATACTTGTTGCAGCCCAATATTTGTTTCTGAAATCCAGGTTTTTCAAAAAGCTGATGCGGGCATTTTACCCATGTATTTCTGAAATTTAACATTCTCCAAAAAAGGATGCGGGCGGTTGACCAGAAACATAATTACCAATTGGAGTGGCCTAACTTGTACAGCAATGGTAAGCTGCAAGCTTCAATCTGAGAAAGCATTCCGTTCCGCAGTTTAGTCCATCATTCCGTTCCGTTCCGTTCCGTTCCGTTCCGTTCCGTAGAATAGACCCCACCGATAATTTGCGGCGAGTCTGGAGAGTTGGCCATGATAGCTGATTTAACATTGAGGTGACAGAACTAAGTCTACCATAATCATTCATTGCCCAACGTGCTGCTCTTCGTTGTACTTTTTCTAACTCTGCAATATCTCCAGTTTGGTGAGGGTCCCAGACGTCAGATGCATATTCTAGTTGTGGCCTGACCATTGTTAGATAAGCAGATTCTTTAAATTGTTTCTTTTCCTGGTCTTGTGCAGCTGGCATGGTGAACTTCGTGTTGGGCGTGGCCGCCTTAATTAGCTACTTTCCTTTGCGTGGAGCGCATCCACTGGCAGCTGGCATGACGACTTGAGATTTGGTGTGCCAGCTGGCAACAATTCCAAAAACAAATGATCAGTAGATCGTTCGTCTAAATCGCTGTTTTAATCCGCCTGGTTGATTAACTGCATTGTAGTGGGCACCACGTGCTAGCTGTTTTGATCGGCCTTAAATAGAATAGTCGTACAGTTTCTATCACCTCCGCGAAAATTCCCGCCCATTATACGATTGTCTTTTCGTTCAACATGGATTCTATTTCCGGTGAGTGCGAAGCCTTAGGCCTTGTAATTTTCTCAAACATTATTTATGTATTCATTCATTACGGTATCCGAGGTAATTTACTTGACTGGATTAAAGACTTTGTACTGCAGAGATCTCAGTGTGTGGTGGGTGAAGGTCAACAGAGCCACTTAACAGCAGTTACCTCTGGTGTTCCTCAAGGTACTGTCCTTGCTCCACTTTTGTTTCTCTGTTTCATAAATGATTTACCAAATAACATATCATCCAAAATCAAGTTATACACTGACGATGTATTACTTTATGCCACCATTCGCACAGAACAGGACTGCAATCAGTTGCAGAAGGATTTAGATGTACTGGGAAAATGGGCAGACAATTGGAAAATGGTGTTTAACCCACAAAAATGCGAATTTCTTAGGATAGCTAACAAGAAACACACAATACTAGCTCAGTATAATGTTCAAAATAAACCAATCAAGGAAGTCAACCATGCCAAATACTTGGGTGTAACAATAAGCCAAAATCTATCCTGGTCAGAACACATAAAACAAATAACTTCCAAGGCTAACAGAACTAAAGGTTTTCTTCAGCGTAACCTCCACAATTGTACACCAACAATTAAGGACAGGTTGTACAAAGCAATGGTTAAGCCAATTATAGAGTATGCAGCTGTTGTCTGGGCACCTCAAACTAAGAGGGATATTGATATGATTGAGAGAACACAACGACAAGCAGCTAGATTTGTGACCAGCAACTACTCCCGTTACGCTAGTGTCACGCAAATGCTTACAGACCTTAATTGGCCTACACTTGCACGATGCAGAGATGAACTGAAAGCCAAAATGATGTTTAAAATAATTAACCACCTTGTTGACATCCCAGTAAATCCGTTTCTGACATCCATATCCACTGTACATAGTACCAGAGGTCATAATATGAGATTTATGCAACCAATGACACGGATTGATTCTTATATGTACTCCTTTTCCCCTTCGGCAATCAAAATATGGAACGATCTACCCCAAAATGTGATTGACTCCAATGATATTGACCAGTTCAAACAAAAACTAGCAATTATTTAATTTGTATACTTGTATGTATGTTGTGACCTGTGCACTATACTCTAATAAAGGTCTGCACAGTATTACCAATAATAATAATTATTATTTATCACGTAATTTTAACCGCATTTTATATTATAGTACTTGGTTGTATGATAATTAACAAAGCCGTGCAAGGGTAACACGCCAATGTACAAATAGCTATACACAATTATAAATTTGATAATAAAGTAGATAACGATTCTGCCAGTGATGTTACATCACTGGCTTGACTCTTGAACAATTTATTGTTGCTAGCTAATAGGGAGATTGTTCCATTGGGGGATAGTTCTTGGGAAAATGGAATCTATACTAGTACCAGTGGTGAAGCACCTCGTATAGGCTCTGCCTTCTGTGCAAACCCTCCAGTGCCCAACTGGTAGACTTGATAATAATAAAATACCAGAGGAGGTTGGACGCGCTTTAAGCGCTACTAAAACAAATTTGTTTTGTTGAGGAGAGAATAATTCATTGCCCGACTTATCAATTTCACTCGGAATTCAAGCACTGATTACAAAACAAACTACATTGCCTTGAAGCTTACATAAAGGACGATCTGAATATCTAACGATCCCCACCGTTTTTCAGTCCCTGGATTTGCTAGTAAGGATCACGTGAAATACCAAATCAAAGAATGCAACGCGTCCAACATCCTCTGATATTACACAGTAAGGTAAATGCGGATATTTCCGGACAGCGTACAATCCCGGACACTTTGGTACCTTTATCAAGCAAGCCGAGGAACGAAACAACGGATTGCCTTGAAATTTATGCTGTGAATAGCTATTCTTATAGGGATTATAAAAATCGAAAAGTGTGTTCTAGTTGATTCGTTCTTGGGTGCTATACACGAAGTGTCCGGAATTGTTCGCTGTCCGGAAATACCCGCATTTACTTTACATGTGTACTCTGTATGCGGCTTCTCAAAACAGCATAGTGAAAACGTCGTCAACAAATTCCTTGGTAGTTGAGTGATGGAATAGATCAAGTCGTGCCATGGAATGGATGAAAGCAGCAAAGAAGGGCGTCTTGAAGACTCCCGTTCAAGGTACGGCGTAGCTATGGCTATATCCTGTGACTATGTAAACCCACTACGCAATCTCGATACCTGGATTTTATGTTTGTTGAAAAGTTGTGTATCTGAGAACCGGACGGATCCCTAGGGATATGTGTGCGGGAAACACGTTACCCGGGGAAACATATACGTATCACTGTGACACCGGATGTCCAGCCTGTGTAATAAAAAAAACCATGGTTCGGTGACTTGGTACAAGATTCTTCGACGGAAGGGAGGTGAAATCCACAGTAGAACGAAACCGAAGAGCGATGCTGGTGTCATATTCACACCCTTGATACGGGGGGATGCGAATTTAGCTAGTCACGGGGGATGCTGATTTAGCTAATTGCTATTGTAGTAGCTACGCACACCCCTCAGGAGTATTGTTTTCGCTCTACTATTCACAGAAAAATAAAATTCACCACCAGACACACTAGACATCATCATCCGTTTCACTTGATTGTACCACCAACAAACACCACCACCTACATGACAAGCTACTTTCCAAGAACCATCCGGGAATGGAATTCACTGCCACTACATCTAATTGAACTGAACATTAGCTACATTTTCAAACTTGATTGAACAACACTTATAATTTGTAATTGTTTGGGTTTAATCAGCTTTGCTGTCTGCCCTTTTCCCCCAAATAATAATAATAATAAAGAGAGAAATATAAAAATTGATTGTTCAGTTCGTTTCACTACCAGAGAAGTATACATGCCATGATGCCTGTGACTTTTCCATAAATCATCCCCATGGAATGTAAGTCATTTCATGGTATACCATGGATTTTATGTTCCATGGGCCATGAAATGCTTTTGCACATCAGAATTTCATGGCAGATTCATAGGGAAAACCATGGGAATTTTCATAGGTATATTTCATGGCAATATTATCTGGTAGTGTTTGTAAACTTTCACTGAGTGTCATGACAGTGGCTTAGTTCTGTTTGTAAATATTTATAGTTACACTAATTTTAGTAATGGCAATATGTGCTTTGTTAGGATATGATTTCATAGACCACAGTCTGTTGTGGGTAAATGTTAGTAAACAAACAGATATTTATGTGAAATCCTTTGTGAATAGATCAAAGGATGTGGTTTGTTATAGCTATGTAGACTTTTCTTGACGGAGAACTCATAAGGCAACACTTGTGTTACCTATACTAGCAGCCCATAAGTGCTGTAAGGCATATGCGTGCTAAGGATTTGCGTTATGAAGGGTATCATTAAACTTTACTTAGCCACAGTTGGCTGCTTCTTGCTAATCAGAGAAAAACAAAATTTACAGCCATAATAAGAAGGATTTCAACAACAGTCTACCTGGATGTTTGACACTCCCTTTGCTCCTTGTGGCACTATTGGACTCCTGTATATACCTTTTAATGGCGCTAATGCACATATAATGTATATAGATGCAATGCCTAGTTCATTTTTTTCCAAACTAACCTACTGTAAATAATCAAGACTCACGGTAGTGAGTCGCGCGGCCAGTAAAGCAGAAATGCGCACCGCAGACAATAAATGACGCGACCACTACGTGAGGATTTTACAAGAACGAACGTTGTCAAATTCGGCCTTCCTGTAATCCACCCATCACTTACGCTATCCCTCTGAAACTCTGGAGTTGAACTCATCGTGTCACTAGTAACTACCACACAAGCAGTGAAGCAAATCCATGCCGATTGTTTCGTGATCGAGGCTGCCGACATCAAAGGGGAAGTTTCATTTAAAAAAAAAAAAATTTTTAATCGCATGCAGTTAGACGCAACCGCAGGTGTATGCCTTGCATTCCTTTGTGCATTCCGAACATTGATCGCCCTGTTATCGCTTCAGTATTCACTCAATCACCTCAAGATTCACATCATCGATTTCACCATACATGATTACCCTACAGTCGTGATTTCAGCACCAAACGAAGTTTCAGTCGTCCTCAGTCGACCTAGAGGCCAAATACAAATCCCAGATTGTTGTTTTCCACAATACTCGCTTGGCATGTAGGGAAATGTGTCTTTAAACTGTTCTAAAAGTTTCGTTCAGATTGAAACATTTGTTTTCGAGAATGGCTAGTTTGAAATTTGAATTCAGTCGCCCTCACGTCATTTGCTCTCTAAGAATTTTACTCGGAATTTAAAGAATGACGCAGAGCACAACTGCGGTCACTGGGTATTGATGAACTGGCGCTCTATGTAGTTAATCAGTACATATAGCCACCAAGAAGTGTGCTGCCATAGATTATAGTCCATAGATATAATCTACGGTGCTGCATACCATCCTTCGTTTTGAAATTAGTCGCCCCCACATAATTTGTCCTCTAAGGGCGCGGCTTAAAGAATGACACAAGAGTACAACTGCGGTTACCAGTTGTTGACACAAGCTGTGAGTAATTAGCACATGTAGCTAGCTTAAAAGGAAGTGTGCAAAATCGCCTAATACAATTGTCACCATGCATTATTGCATTTTATAGCACCTCCACACAAAATTACACATGTAATTACAACATACAGAGGAGACACATGAATACCAAACACTTTTCACAACAATAATGTAATAATTGTACAATAATGACTGTAATATAACTGCTATGCAAATGTTTTCCAGTGGCCCGCGATGGTAGCAAGTCTCACATGACGGCATGTATATTCATCCAAACACAATGGGAATAACGAGTAAGTATGATGACAACAAGTTGGTATGACTCCATTTGTAGAATCCAGATGAGTGGGTGTGGCTCCAGTATGTCTAAACAGTTAACAAACATTCCTGTTATAAATACGTGCTAGAGTTGCAATATAATAGTATAGTATTTAAATGCAATAATACATAGTCTCCATTGCATCACTATCAAACGACACTAAGTGTAGGATATTGTTGCAACTCTAGTATGTACACTCTATCAGTACAACCTGTCTTAATGGCCACCAGTATAGAAAGACAACCACTCTTGAAAAGCAAATTCCAATTGAGAATTTATACACTGTTACCTGCTGAATGAGTGAAGGTGGCAATAAACAAGTTCCACCGTAATTTATGCACGTGATCTGATCCTGTATATTCTGTCAGTGGATGAGATCCACTTGGCCAGGACAAAATGTGACTCAAGTGCCCTGGATGATCCATACTAACCAACTTATGACCCAGTGGCACAATGGAACTGACTATTTATAGAGAATACAATTATATTTATTTCTAAGATGTGTGGATGTGTGGACACATTACAACACATTACATGTACATACAAGACATGCTACGTACTGTTTTAGCATTTCAAGTCACCACATTATACACGCACCAGTCAACAATGCTTCATAGTGCCCATCAGTAAGCCTGAAGAAAAGTTACGAAGAATAAAAATTCACATAAGTACAATGAAACCTTAATATGGCAGGCTGTGGGACCAAAAAATTTGGCCTGAATAACAAGGTGGCCTTATTAATGAGGTCATAAGTAATACTTAGCTATATTTGGGACCTACTAGAGGTGGCCAATATAATGAGGTGGTATTATTAAAGAGGTGGCCACTAAGTGAGGTTTCACTGTACATATAGTTCACAATATTGTGAACAATATTAATGGTTAACAATATACACTGAAACCTGCAGGTCACTTCTTGTAGAAGATTGCTCTCTACACAAAATGACACATTCAGAGATTGTATTTAGATGGATGATACAGTAACGCATTGTGACTTCAATACTCGTGATGTGTCACTGCTAGGCAGCAACCATATACACGGCACTGCCACATTGCACTTGCTCGCACACACAATTTTGCTAAAGATTTTACAAATTGATAATTAAGGGGTGTGGCAACTAGCTGTTTCACTTGCAAGACTGTGTGGCAGCTGTTTCCCTTCTGTACAAGTGGCCACCAAGACAGGTCCACTGTGGATGAAAGCCAGGCATTAGATATTTGGTATTTCATGTGTTGAAGACATTCCAGGGCTTCTGGTAGTCTCAAATCTCACCACAGTTTAACTCAGGTAGTGTTGTGGTCACCACTAAACTACTGGAATGCTGTGTTATGTTCATCTTATGCTTGGCTACTATATTGTAGAACTGAAATGGATACTCTGAAAAATATAATCTATGGATAATGACTTCATCACTTTCTTCATCAGGAGCTTATAAGGACCAATAGTGAAACTTTTTACACTTGGGGCTGACAGTCAACTGCCTATGTCTGAAGCAGTGCTTTTGGTGCTCTAACAGATTGGCTGCCCCCTTGCTGCCAGCACTCACTGTCTCATACGCTGTCATACACTAAATCCATCTCTATAGCCAGTTAGAACAGCATGCTTCTTACCTTTTTTAAGGCCGCATAATGCAGCCACCTCTTTAAAAGGCAAGGTTAGAAATTTTTGTCCCTACGGCTGAATAATGACCAGTTTTCACTGTACTATTAGTGATTAGTGATCATGGGGGATTATTTATTAAGATACTAAGATATACAAATGCTACAACCTCTATATATAGCAGTAAATATTTTACCCTGGTCCAATGTCTCGTAACAATCGTGACTTCGTGAGAGACTCTACTGTGACAAATACATGTTTATCATGATATGTGCTAATCGCCTTTTTACAATTAAGTTTTACAACACAAATACATGTATAGTTAAACTCACCAATTGCGACTAAATCCCTTCAACACGAAAAGACAAGTAATGAGACAACCTTGGAGACAGCAGCATAGATAGTATACCACAGGTATACTATCTATGACAGCAGCCACACAAGCCTATTCTGGTGCGTTTATTTAGTAGTAATATAAATTTTAAAGGCGTTTATTTACAACAGGACATAATTATGCGCCCCTCTATTGTCTCTGTACATACTTGCCTTTTCTTTACTATTCTCATTTCATTTCACAAGATCTCTTGGCAGGGGCGTAGCTTCTTCACTTGAATTAGTCAATGCTTGAAGTAGATCGAGATACTCTAATAGAACAGTCACATTTCTACAAGTGCCATATTTTTATATTGTAAAGTCTGTAAGTAGCTAGTAATTTAAACTATACAATCCGATGCTAAGCAGAAGTTGTAACTATGCTAAATATTGATTGCTGTGTTACAGCTGTTTTGTGACTGCTCTAATAGAGTATCTTGATCGTTTCAATGCAGTACAAGATGAAAGGCAAAGTGTTGTTAAGGGTTTACTAGTTAAAATGGGTGTTAGTTGACTGCAGTTGCATGCCACTAACAGGGCCGTCCAGAGAAATTAGAGGGCCCAGGGAAAGGGCCCAGGGGCAAGGAAGGGTCTAGATCCTGACTGCTCTATTAGAGTATATCGATCTTTCTTTAAACAGGTATTCAAGTGGCCCCTTTCGGGCTGTGGTAGGGGGCAAAATACCCCAGTTACCCCCAATGTGGGTGGCCCTGGCCACTAAAATTACAGTTATATTTTAATATTCTGTCACTGTAATCTGGGGTTTCTGTCAAAACCATGGAAACCCACCTACTGTTATCAACAGTGCATTGCTTATTCTAACAAAAAGTATTGAAATCCCATCCAAAAACAGTTTATAGCTGAAAAAAAGTGCGCGTCCAAGTAAAGCGGAGTTAACTGCGACAAAAAGTAATGATATCATAATGCGGCCATGTGCGAGGTGTGCAAGTTGTAAAATTAATATTAGCTAATCAGATAATACAATGTTATTGTTAAAGTGTTAATGAGAACTATGTGATGCTGCTAGTTTTTAAGTGTGTGAGCATCTTCATAAATGCCACATAAATTTAATTCTCAATAAAGCAATGTGTATAGATTCTCTGATAGTAATAAATAGTTTGAGTTTGGCCGCCCTTCCTGTATACAGCAATGCTACGAACAAAGGAAAGGTGGCCAAACTCAAACTATTTATTACTATCAGAGAATCTATACACATTGCTTTATTGAGAATTAAATTTATGTGGCATTTATGAAGATGCTCACACACTTAAAAACTAGCAGCATCACATAGTTCTCATTAACACTTTAACAATAACATTGTATTATCTGATTAGCTAATATTAATTTTACAACTTGCACACCTCGCACATGGCCGCATTATGATATCATTACTTTTTGTCGCAGTTAACTCTGCTTTACTTGGACGTGCACTTTTTTACAGCTATAAGCTGTTTTTGGATGGGATTGTATTTTATAATATACTTAGTATACTGTAACATACCTTTAAACATTAATTGTATACAATTATTACATGTATGGGACTCACTGAGCAAAAACCAGCATAATAATTTCTCAAACTTATAATTATAGTTCTTTGTTGTCTACACTAAAAAACTAATGACCTGTTAATTTAATTGAATACTCTTTGGAGTTAGGGGAGATTAGTCACATGTCATAGCCCTATGATGTACTAATACGTGTAATTACACAATAAAGCATGGTGTCTTAAAATTAGCATTGTTATTATGAAGTGCTTTATCACATTCATGAGGAGTATGCATAATGTAGCATTTGTCTGGTTACAGAAGCCACACAAAGTGTTGGGAAGCTGAAAGTAGGAATTATAATTTACTGATATCAATTCGCACATTAGCATACTGTATATCAGTACTGAGGTGTCGGGGTTGATTGGGTTGAACTTTTCTTTGAGATCACGAGGTGTTTAACGACAAGTGACCAACCTCCTCTGTAGTGGTAGAGTACTGAGACTACAAAACAATTTATTTGTACAGCTGCCATACTGAAAATAAACTACACATGCTTGTTTAATCAATCGTAGCAACAGTCAATGGAGTTGGCACTTGCCTCATTATGTTCAAAATGAACTGGTGAGTTCACCAATCCATCCGTGCATACAGGTATGAAGGCTGTTGCAGCTGGGTTGCCAGGGGCGTAGGGAGGGGGGTTCTGGGGGTTCAGGAATCCCCCCTCCCCCCCTGTAAAATTTAGACTTCTGCAAGCAGGATCTTAACACACCATTTAGTGTGGCAGGACAAAATGAGTGAGTAATATAGTGTAATGGCGCAGCACAACAATTGATAAAGCTTGCATTCATCTATCAGGGAAGGATTCACAGGAGGTAACATGAGCCCTGTTCAAAACTTGTTAAAAGAGATCGATATACTTTAATAGAGCAGTCAGGTATATACTCTAATAGAGCAGTCAGGTATACTCTAATAGAACATGCATGTAAATATATCCATGTCCATATGAAGCTTTTCAGACATTCTAACATTAAATGCAAAATTTAGCATGACCTTATACTGCTATAGCTTTGGTGTGCAGTGTTTAAAGATATAGAGCTCCAGTAATTTATCACTTGTGTTATGCAAAATGAATTCATACTATGCATATTTGTATAGTTATATTGTTTTGATTGTAAGTCATTCCATTTGTATCAGTGGATTCATGGCTCCTATACCACAGTGAGATATAACTATCACTTACAGATTACTATATGTGTCTCTGTGTTAAGCTGTCTGTCACTAGGTAGCTTTATCTAGTACTACCTTCATCCCAGGGTCACTTATATGCATCATAATTAATATACTTTTGCATAAAATATAGCAATTTGCTGAGTTTTGATTCATTAAAATATTGACAGTCTCTCAGCGGCTGGGGGCTGCACCCCCAGACCCCTGCTTCTGGTAACTCAATGCTGGTGCTGGAACCCCCCTTTAAAAACTCTTGGCTACGTCCCTGGTTGCACCAATGAATAGTATGAAGGTTGTTACATTTTATATACCATAATGTAAACCAACATGTAACTCGTGAAACAAAGATATTTCTTGCTAGGCAATTATGTTGGTATGTCAGTGGTATCATTTTGAGTCTTGTTTCACTGCTAACTGAATCAATTAAAATGTGTGCAAAATTATTTTTGTAGCATGCATTTTTACCCTATGTACAGTACGTATCTCAACATTTTTGTCTCAAGAACAAAATTGTGCAAACTAGTCAAGTTTTCCCTCAGTGGGTCACATATAATGTATGAATTTGCTATTCTCTTACGTATTAATAATGCATATTTATATCATTTTTTAAATAGAAACTATGGATTCTGAAAAAATACTGAACAAATTTACTCATGTTCTTCATAGAATAGACAATAATATTCTGGCAAAAGCCTTGCATTATTGCGAGCACTTTAATTATACTTGTTGTTTACAGTTTATGAACACATTTACAGCTCATAAAATGAGCAGTTTAATTTTAAAATTTATCCTACACTTGGATGAGAATGGATTTACAAAAGTTTGTGAGCATCTTACCGATCATCCTGAAGATATTACAGAGTTATATTATGGTAAGTTGTTTATTGATGGAGCATTAAGTTTGCACATAGCTATCGTGACAAAAATTCTATATCAGTTGTATAACCATAGCAAAAGAAGGGATATACATTATGTGTAGTGATTATGTTGCAGGTGCAAGAGATCTCCCTTTCGTAACCCGCTGAGCAAAAACCCGATTTGTTTTCATTCTCGTTTTATGATATTTTTGTTTTCTAGAGGGAAAAACCAATGATCTGTTAAAGTTTCTGCCATTTCTGGTAAGTGGTTTTGGAGTTATAGCGATAGATAACAAGAAAAGCAAAACATTCAATTTGTGCAGTGCTTATATGGAAAAAAATTACAGGTGCTCGTTTAATCGATCATAACTGTCAAGTGCAATGGGCTACGGAGTTGGGACTTGTACCATTCTATTCATCATGAACTGGGACATTCATCAGGGTATAGTTGTCAACTTTAATACACCCATGCTTTCTAGCAAGAAGGCTGTTCAATTATAAAAACGGTAATGGTAAAGTTACGTTTTACCACAATGTAAACACGTACTCCATGGTACAGAAATGGAACAAAGATATTCCTACTTTCCATGAAGAGGTGAATCCACTGCTCTATTAGATTATTTGATTCGAGTCTTCCTTCACTGTTTACTGGAGCGATTAAAATGTTGCGTAAAATCTTTTATATAGCACGCATTTTTACCCAATGTATTTCAATGGCTAAAACAGAATTATGCAAACAAGTTGGGTTTTCGCTCAGCAGGTCACATATTTCATTGCTTATATGTGAATGGGTCTGGGAAAACCAGTCCTATCTCCAAGCTTATCTCGCATGGCAGCAGATTTAATTTTTTACCAACAACACAAAGCTAAATGAATAAACTATCAAGCTTCACAATCAAAATCAGCTAGACTTGTGTGGTCTGTTTTTTGCTGGCTGTTTTTCCCAGGCACAGTGGCAATCTGTATTATGATGTCTGGGGCCTAATAGACCTCTGGTCAGTCTGGGGGTGGCTGTGCAGCTCCGTGGTGTTGAATAAATAGCTGTGCTGTA
The DNA here is from genome assembly GCF_963678975.1 of Dysidea avara. Lineage (NCBI taxonomy): Eukaryota > Metazoa > Porifera > Demospongiae > Dictyoceratida > Dysideidae > Dysidea > Dysidea avara. The sequence continues at coordinate 14,719,571 of NC_089275.1, read as the reverse complement.
AATTTCCTTTCATTTTAGCCAGTTTTGGGACCTGAATGGACCATAACCGTTACCTAGCTGCCACATGTCTGCTGTAGCACAGAAATTAGAGATCTGATACAGACCTGTTACAGAGCTGAGGTTAATGTGATTTTATACAGAGTTACCACAAATTTTTAAACCACAATAATTCACAACAGCTTCTGCAAAGTTTACACAATAACTGAGACAATATGAAGTCAGTTTTCAGTGTTAGTCCTACACAAAAGTATGCTTGATTCTTTCCTTTTCAATGAACCATCTGTAGAATACAGACACCTACGTATCTAAAGGTAACACAAACAGAACAATGCATACTTACTAAGTATGTAGGAAGTCGCCATGATGATAGTACTGAAATATCATGCAGCAAAGTTATTTTCAGGTAGTACAGTAGTATAGGATGCATTCTTTGTTTGGTTTCATCTAGGTGATACGTATGTACATACAAGGTCATATAGCATGTGATATATTATGTGACTCTGTCTCAGCAAAACCCATACCATTCGCACCATTTTCAAACTCCCTTTATTGTGTCCACTACCTACAGTGTCCATTAACAGATTACAAACATTTCAACCTATTATGTAACTGAGAGACTTATGCTGGATTTCAAAGAAATTAATTTGTACAGCAACTAAAAATTAAAATCAGTTTGCATGTGTATTGGCCTACAGAGTTCAGACTTGGTTCCGTGTTTCTTCATAATTATGCACCAAAGTATAGGAGTTTAACCCTATATAGTCACTTATACATACAGTTAGGAAGGCATTCCTAGTGTATTGTTTTCTTCTACAAATAAACCTATCAATTTAATTATTTATTCTGAAAAAGCATACACTTCGTGTGCCAAAACCTGATATTTAGGCTTTCATGTAAACTTCCACAACTTATTATTTGTATCTAGAAAGATTTCAGAATATCTAAAATGATGTCAGTTCATCACATTGCTCACCTTAAAATTCCCAATTAAATTGTTGCCAAGCATCATTGTATCTGGTAAATGTAGAACTTTGCATATTCATATGCTGCTGAATATGAATATATACTGTTATGCAGTACACAGATCATTTGATGGCACAATGGTGGACAAGCCTAAATCTACAGTATAATACAATGGGTGAAATATTTGTGTATTATTGGAAAAAATTCCATAAATTGTTTGAATGCCTCTTTCGTAGTGAAGAAAAGGACTGGTATTAAAAACCTGGAAATCAGTGTATTCACCTACTCAAGCGGAGTTGGAAAATCTTTATTTCATTTCAGCAGATCCAAGGGTGTGGAAGTTATGAGTGTTTGTCTACTGTTGATTTCAGTTCCATTTGAACACTTCCGTCCGCATTACAAGTTCTGCATTACGTTTAAAGTGAAGCTAAAACTCTTTTTCAGCTTAGCTGTGATATTGTAGTATCACACTGATTTCTGGTGAGTGGTTATTATGAATCCGTAAATATTCTTATGGCTTTTTACTTTTCAAAACTGCCACAGAATAGCTCACGGAGCTGAAATCAACAGTACATCACGTTGAAATGTTCATACGCGATCGATTTTTCTTCATGAATTTTGCCTTTGTATGCAGTGAAGAAAGGTGATAAAAAGGACAAACGTACCCTGTAATCCATTCCCTATTCATGGTGAATACAATGGTGAAAATGTTAGCTCCATATGTCAATCTGTTCTTAAGTTACAACTGTTTTAGTAAGCATCTGTAATTTATTTTCCCTATATTTGCTGTACATATTAATTTTTCATTGTTGCTACTTTGTAGGGCTGTATCTCTGAAAGTTATTAACATATGAGGATGAAACTATGTCAGAGGGTACACTTGGCTAAGCAGATCATAAATATGTAATAAACAGGAATTTGAAAAATGCGCTAGCTATTGTATTGGGTTTTTGCAGATCTGGTCACATGTTAACTTCTTGTAGTTTTGGCTTCATCAAGTTGAATAACCTTTTTTTATTTCAGCCAAAAAGTGGTGAGGCTCAGGCCTCACTGGTTGCACCTACTCTGACACCCTTGAGAACATTTATTGTACATGAATAAAAATTTGTTGATCTATAATCACCTAAATATAGTGCTGTTGTCGATCTTATACTTTCACTTTTACTCTAACACCCCTGAATGTTCTTGAATACCACAATGGTTGCACCTTGTCGACGTCATTGTATGTGTACTCAGCACTAATTTGGTCATAACATCCAAAGCCTAAATATCAAGTTCTTGAAAAATTAAGAGCTGAATGTACGTATGCATGTTGAAGTGTAAGTCACCTATTATCAAACTTATGTAACTCACTGAATAAGCTTCACATCAGCAATTTATAGTTCTAATGTATATATGTGGTGGGATGAATCAAATGCAGTCATAATTATTTCAACAAACACTTGTAACTCGTCGCCAGAATGACACACGTACTTCCAGTTTAAACTAGGTTTTTGTTATGTCATTGTAGATTTGCTTAACTTGCATGTTTTCCCACAATGCTTCATCCATTGTTTTTCTGTGAGTCTCAGTACCAAACATACGATGGTGCAGGTTATTACTGGGACAGTCAATATAGCATGTATTTACATATAAAAGCATACATTATTTAGACTATTAAATTTGTTAGCTACATACTTTTGGTACATATAAATTCACTTGTATATAATAGACTATTCTTGAGTGTTAGCCATGCACATGTAGGTACCTGTGCCACATTTTTATGTCACACAATTTGGCATTCTATGTAAGAAGTTATGATATTAACTGGAAAATCAAACGTTCAATAAAGCCTTCGATGTTGCATGTGCGCTGACAGCAAACAGGCATAAAACAGCTCATGTGAACTGGCAGATGAAGTTTAGTAGTGACTACAGATTTAGTAGCTAATAGAAATATCCATAGCCTAACATCATGGTGTGCATTATTTGGAAATAACTTGAAAGCTTCCTTTTCCATAGACTTAATGGGCCAGTTTACTAACATGCATAGTTACTAGTGTAAGTACTATAGTAATAACTCACTAGTGTCCTTCTAATGAAGACAACTTTGTCAGAGATTCTGGTATCCTGAGAAAAAGCCTGTTGAGAAAGCCTTTTCTTCAGAATTGCTCTTCATAACTTTTCTTTTTTAGGTATTGAATAGTTTACAATATTCATTATTCATTAAAGATTGGTTGAGTGTCACTTCAGCTGCTGCTCTTGCCACACAGAAGATACCTTCTTTGTTTGATATCTTTCTTTGTTCTTGAATCCATGCATGTGCAGTAGTTTAAATTAGTGTTGCAATTAAATTAATGGTTTAAATTAGTCGATTATTCCGATAACTGATTTTAAGCAACAGAATTAGCCAATACCGACAACCGGATCCGATATACATTAATGACACTAACACTCATCCTCATCATTATTAAATGACTGTGACATAACCATTGATATACATCTCATTCTACGCTACAATGTAAAGTTTGATGTATACCACAAGTAAAATTTACTAATGGTAAACAGGTTTTAAGGACATTTTACTACTGCTATGGTGAGACAAGTGGCTGGTACTACATACTGTAGAAACCTAAAGCTGTTGGGCATGGCCTAAAACCTGACAGTTTATTATGGGCATGGCTTGTAGTCACCACTAAACTATCAACACATAACTTAATTAAAATGTCAAATAACTTATGTCTAGCCTCCCCCACATCATTATACGACACAGCCCAGTGGAGATTAACATCAGCTTTGATTAATCAAAACCGATTAATTGGCTAGTAACCAATATCGGCTGATACCGATTATTGCTAGTAACCGATATCGGCCGATACCAATTATTGAACCGATTATCGGTGCAACACTAGTTTAAATTCATATGCAGAGTACTGTTAAAATACTCTAATAGAGCATACTCAAATACTCTAATAGAACAATCATTTCCAATTTTGGATAAATGAGGGTAAGGATAACTGAGGGTCTACTGTAACAGTAATTTTTTTGTGCAAGCATTCTAATGCAACAAATTTTTAAAAATGCATTTCCAGTGATGATATAAAATGCATAATACAGTATTAACAGTATGCATACATATGTAAATCTGTTTTATAGCCTATCAACACTATTGTTCAACTGGAAGCTCGTATTTTGCTAGTGACATTTTGGAAAAAAATGACTATTATGTATACCTTAAACACAAGGGTCATTCATTCATCAGAGTAGAGTTTTTTAAACTTGTAGAACATTTGTAAAGCGTGATAGGTGATCCCAAAATACTCTTGAGACACTATCAGAAGGTGATGGCCAGTAAAACATGTAATATTCCATACTTCTCAGAAGACGATATGAAAGGATTTTATAGTTGTAAAAATCGTAAAGTTCTTTTTCATACTTGGAACTGCTTTTGGACATGGAGTGATCACTCAATGTTGCGAGAGTTTTTGGTTTTGGGAAATCACACTGATGTACTGAAATTGATTGATGCTTTTGATGATTACCTTGATACACTGAAGTCTCAACCGATAGCCACTTTTATTTTACCACATCTTTCCAATAAGATGATCCCTTCAAATACCAATATACATACAATACTAGCAATAAAGCATAAGAAAAGCTTTGAGAAATGCACTCTACAAAATATATTTGAAATGCGCCAAGCTCTGCTAAAAAAATGTGATATCACTCCACATGCCTTGCAGCTACTGACAGTCACAGATGATGACTCTGAGTATACTACAGTGTTTTGGATTATTCCAAAGTGTATAGTGCCTTTATTTAACACGAAAGTTGCTGATCAGTGGGAAAATTTTAACAAAGACATAGCAGAAATATCTATTTATCCCAATTCACTATTCACCATGAGTAGTACCATTAAAGTTGGACCACTTGCTTTGTTGACGAGTGCTCCTACGGAATGTGATGAGGTAAGTTTCCATTTTTAAACAAATATTATAGTACGTTGTTAGCATGGTTGACTACTCAATTAAGCCTGTTATCTTAACTATGTATGTATGTATGTATGTACACTGTATGTAGAATTGCAAAAATGTTTCAAAACTTAAAATTTACAGAATAGCGGGTCAGTTCCTTGTTGTATGTTAAATGTTTATACACAGTTAGATTTGCTAATCAATAAAATCTGTTTTTCTAAGTGATTGGATGAATGCTTCTTGAGATATGTCTGTTGAAACTCGTAATGTAAATTGGCAAAAAGTATTGTGTATTTTCAATTCATTTTTTATAAAAAAAATCCAGATTACATGGGTTTAAGGGTTCACAAGCCAGTATCTCTACAGTGTACTGCTGAATTAATATTTTGCTCTACTGATTAGTTGTGGCTTTCATCATGTAGAATGTTTAGTTGTGGCTGACCCGCTGGATTGGATTAGTTAGAGCTTTCATCATTTGTTAGCCATAACGTTGATCCATGGCTGATTCAGCTGATGGAGATCAGTCATGGATTTTCAGCACTTTGAAGCCACTACTGATCCAAGTATCCATTTTGGATTAGTTGTGCCTGCCATTAGCTAGTTGTGTGCTGAATATGCTCCTGTAGTGCGGAGGCCAGCTGATAATACTGTAATGTTGTAAGAAGGTGAGTGGTCCCCTTGGTTAGAACTTTAACATTACTTTTCTCCCAGATAGCACCACCCAGTCAAGATAAAGCTGCATTCTACAGGTAGCTGGCAGCTGTTGTCCTGTTGGTAATGCTGAGCTAGAGCATACAAAGGCTTTTTTAAAAGCCACACATATTGAAGAATATTCACCCATATAGGAGACTTTGAACTCTATTTGTGTTTTATAGAATGTGAATATTATGTGGTGTAAACCACAAATATCTGTGGTTATTACATCAGTACTGTTTGGCGCACGTGATCTTTGCACATGTACACAAAAAAATAACTAGTTTTTGAGTGGTAGTTGTAAAGGCTTCAAATTTCGTATGGAAATAGGCTGATAAATTCTCTATATAATGTTAGCTAAATTTAGATTTTCCACATAGCGCTATGGTTATGGTGATGGAAATGAAAGTTTTTGTGTGGTGAATCACACTTTTAGTGCTTACTTGTCTTGTATGCAAGTTATGGATTAATACTAATAGGAGTTATAGCATGAAGTTTATTTAGCATAGTTTCCAGCATGCTATAAGGGTAAAAATGAAGGACTAGATTAAGCTCTCTGTAAAGAATCTTGTATGACTAACCAACAGTAAAAGTTAGTGGAGTTCTGTTTGGTTTATGTTGAAGAAAAAGGGAAACGCTTCCAAAACAAGTAGCATGTGGATTCATTTTACATGTTGTCTGTGTACAAGAAACAATACAAAATGACTCTTGTGTATGGCTTCAAATAGCCACAAGAACCCTTAGGGATTTTTATATGGGCATGAATCTCTTCAAATGCTGGGATAAGATGCACTGTGAAGAAGTTGGAATTTTCCCACACATTATGTATAGGGGAATCCATTTAAGAGAAATTCTCTGAAGTGAGCAAATAGACAAATTTGTGGTCAAAACCCTGCTGACATCTGGTATGGGGGTTATATGTGATTACATAACACCTTCAAATATCGTATGGAGGGAAACTTTGGAGGAGGGAAAATTTGGTGAATCAAGCAAACTATCACTGTTGGTGAAATAAAATTTGGCGAATTGTTAGCAAAGCGCATGCCCTGTTGAACTAATTAGATCACTATTCGCTGTGCCTGAAACGAGAACCGGAATTCCACACCTCTCAGCTGTTCGGCGTCTGGAGTCAGCCAGTTAATACTATATAGACAGTAGATCTATACCTTCTGGAATAGTGAATATCGTACTTAATGGTACAGGCATTGGGCGAAGTACATGTGAAAGTATTTAAGTAAAGTACAAGTACTTTGACATTTGTTGAAGTACACGTACATGACATTGTTTTAAGAGAAATACTTAAATAAAGTACAAGTACTTTCGAAAGTATTTAAGTACAAGTACAGATTATTCTTACAGTGTTCACAATTGCATTTATGTAGTTTTGGTTGCACCTAATAAAATTGTGAAAATCTGCCATCTGTAAGGCAAAATCTTTCAGGAGTAAATACCTTTCCTGCAATGCTAAAGAGTCTCTCAGCAGGCACAGAGGAAGATAGTACTCTAGAACATTTTTTTTCCAACCTTGAAAACAAGACATTTCTTTAGGTTATCTTATTTGTTGGATTTTGGGCCATTGTTACTGCGTCAGTTTCAATGTATTCATCTACCTGCTTAGTGAGTGTACTTCATTGTTGTTGGCTTTCTGTTCAGGACATAATCTTTCTTCTTAGCTGCTATAGCTGCTTTTTATAATGATCAACTAAATCTTTCGGGCCAAAAGCAGCTGTTTCTCAGATCAACAGAGAAATAATCAGAAGATAGGAAACCTTTAAATCCTGTTTTTAGAGCGAATGGAGCAATTGTGACTACAAACAAAAGCTGACCATGTCAATCTTTGAGTCAATGTAGCTACCACTTATTTCACTTGCATTATGTAAATGGACTTCATTGTACTTCAAAGTACTTCAAGTACCTTAAGTACATTCCTTAGGACTTAAGTATAAGTACAAGTACATTAAATTTGTACAAAAAGTATTTAAGTACAAGACTCAAGAAGGTGTACTTAAGTGTCCTTAAGTACAAGTACCAAAGTACTTCGCCCCATGCCTGATATGGTAGGACTCGCTACTTGTCATACCCTTTTCGAGTATGAGGATTCCACGTGTACCATGGGGGCAGTAACTAGCTAGGGTAGTCGAGGCAGGCATGGCTCTAGCGTAATGCCTGGCCTCTATCTCTTGGTCAAGTAGAAAATTGATTAGTTCGAGGCTTGGTTTGCTATTTTCTTCGCCACCAAAATATTTGGATGGGGAAAATTCGGCAAATTCATGGTCATTCGCCAAATTTTAATGGCGCCAAAGTTTCCCCCCATACGGTAAACACTGTACACCACGGAGAAGGTAGTGTTGGTGTTCTAGAAGGTGTTCTACAACTTAAGATGTCATTGTGACCTGTTACAAAGCAAACGTTTGCTGGCTTATGTAATGACACGTTTCTATCTCATTATGCAATAGTTAAATTATGGTTCCTTTGAGTTGTGCAGCTTCTTAAACCTTTCCAAGTCTAACGCAAACATATTGCAATAAAAAATAAATGAAGTAGGGTTCAAGTGATAAAAGTAGTGAAACAATAAATGATGGTAATTAATCAAGAGGAAAAATCTCTACTTAGCATTGTAGCAATCTGGGAAAATTCCTAAAGTAACGTGTTTCACCATCTTTTCAATGCCAAAGTAGGGATTTTCCTATGCCAAGTAGGCGCTCTTCTTTATAGCTACCATCATCTCTTGTTTCACTACTTTTTATCATTGAAACCCTACTTTATTTTTAAATTACCAATTTGTTAACTTATTTGTTAGAGCGTAGCTATAAAATACACATGTTGTGGTGACTGCTGTGTTAGAGTATCTCGATCTTGCTACTCATCTAGACAATAGATTAAGTTGGGGGTGTAGTGCAATACTTTGTTTTCTGTGGAACTAGATTGTTTAGGGATGTGGCCTCAAATTAAGTATTAGCGGTACTGGTGCATGTTCTGATCATTTAATGGGACATTATAAGTCCAGGTTAGCTGCTACCCGATGATGATGCTGCCAGGGATGCTATAGTGCCTCAAATAGTTTTGTGACATCTTAATATGCTCCTTCAAGGAAAGTGCTGAAACAGAATATTAATGCCTTGGTATGGTCTTAATGGCCACCAGTATAGAAAGACAACCTCTCTTGAAAAGCCAATTCCAATTGAGAATTTATACACTGTTACCTGCTTATTGAGTGAAGGTGGCAATAAACAAGTTCCACCGTAATTTATACACGTGATCTGATCCTGTATATTCTGTCAGTGGATGAGATCCACTTGGCCAGGACAAAATGTGACTCAAATGTCCTGGATGATCCATACTCAACCCACTTATGACCCAGTGACACAATGGAACTGAGTATTTATAGAGAATACAATTATATTTATTTCTAAGATGTGTGGATGTGTAGACACATTACAACACATTACATGTACATACAAGACATGCTACGTACTGTTTTAGCATTTCAAATCACTACATTATGCACGTACCAGCCAACAATGCTTCATAGTGCCCATCAGTAAACCTTAAGAAAAGTTACAAAAAATAAAAATTCACATAAGTACAATGAAACCTCATTAATATGGCCAGCTGTGGGACCAAAAAATTGGCCTGAATAACAAGGTGGCCTTATTAATGAGGTCAAAAAGTAATGCTTAGCTATATTTGGGATCTACTAGAGGTGGCCAATATAATGAGGTGGTCTTATTAAAGAGGTGGCCGCTAAAGAGGTTTCACTGTTCATACAGTTCACAATGGTGAACAATATTAATGGTTAGCAATATACACTGAAACCTGTAGGTCACTTCTTGTAGAAGATTGCTCTCTACACAAAATGACACATTCAGAGATTGTGTTTAGATGGATGATACAGTAACGCATTGTGACTTCAATACTCATGATGTGTCACTGCTAGGCAGCAACCATATACACAGCATTGCCATGCACAACATCGCACTTGCTCGCACACACACTTTTGCTCAAGATTTTACAAATTGATAATTAAGGGGTGTGGCAACTAGCTGTTTTGCTTGCAAGACTATGTGGCAGCTGTTAGACTGTGTGGCAGCTGTTTCCCTTCTGTACAAGTGGCCACGAAGACAGGTCCACTGTGGATGAAAGCCAGGCATTAGATATTTGGTATTTCATGTGTTGAAGGCATTCCAGGGCTTCTGGTAGTCTCAGATCTCACCACAGTTTAACTCAAGCAGTGTTGTGGTCACCACTAAACCACTGGAATGCTGTGTTATGTTCATCTTATGCTTGGCTACTATATTGTGGAACTGAAATGAATACTCTGAAAAATATATATCCTATGGATAATGACTTCATCACTTTCTTCATCAGCTTATAAGGACCAATAGTGAAACTTTTTACACTTTGGGCTAACAGCCAACTGCCTACGTCTGAAGCAGTGCCTTTGGTGCTTTAACAGATTGGCTGCCCCCTTGCTGCCAGCACTCACTGTCTCATATGCTGTCACACACTAAATCCATCTCTATAGCCAGTTAGAACAGCATGCTTTTTACCTTTTTTTAAGGCCGCAAAATGCAGCCACCAATTTGATAAGCTAGGTCAGAAAATTTTGTCCCTATGGCCTGAATAATGACCAGTTTTCACTGTACTATTAGTGATTAGTGATCATGTAGGATTATTTATTAAGATACTAATATAAGATATACAAATGCTACAACCTCTAAATATAGCAGTAAATTTTTTACCCTGGTCCAATGTCTAATCGTGAGACACTCTACTGTGACAAATACATGTTTTATCACGGTATGTGCTAATCGCCTTTTTACAATTAAGTTTTACAACACAAATACATGTATAGTTAAACTCACCAATTGTGACTAAATCCCTTCAACACGTAAAGACAAACAGTGAGATAACAGCTTCATAAGCCTATTCTGGTGCGCTTATTTAGTAGTAATATAAATTTTAAAGACGTTTATTTATAATTACGTGCCCCTCTATTGTCTCTGTACATACTTTCCTTTTCTTTACTATTCTCATTTCATTTCACAAAATCTCTTATTGATATGGGCAGGGGCGTGGCTTCTTCACTTGAATTAGTCAATGCTTGAAGTAGATCGAGATACTCTAATAGAACAGTCACATTTCTACAAGTGCTATATTTTTATATTGTAAAGTCTGTAAGTAGCTAGTAAGTTAAACTATGCTAGGTAGAAGTTGTAACTATGCTAAATATCGATTGCTGTGTTACAGCTGTTTTGTGACTGCTCTAATAGAGTATCTTGATCGTTTTAATGCAGTACAAGATGAAAGGTGAAGTGTTACTAAGGGTTTACTAGTTAAAATGGGTGTTAGTTGACTGCAGTTACATGCCACTAACAGTAGGCATGAGGCTATTATGCCCCAAAAATTGAGCATTATGCTTTTGAGCAGTGCTCAAAAAATCACCTATTATGCTTTTGAGAATTGCCCATTATTCCAAAACTTATGCCACCATAATTTGCTAATAATGCCAGTTCATTGCTGCATCAGGCCATTTTCATTGATGTTTTAGCTTCCAATAGTCTTGAATTCTTTAGTTGGTTGTTGTATTAGAATATTTCATTTCAATGTGACTGCTTTATTAGAGTAAATAATAGTCAGTGACTGTTCTATTAGAGTTTTTGGCTGCTCTATTAGAGTATCTCGATCTTTTTTAACGGAATTGTGCAATCTGCAGATTTTCCTACTGTTAAAGCTTTATAATCACCTCAAAATGCTAGCATAATTCCTGATTCCCACACATACCTATTATGCCCGAAATTATGCCGGCATAATTGCCGCATCCCTAACTAACAGGGGGCCCAGGGGCAAGGAAGGGTTCCACTCTGAATGAATCACAACTTCAGCCTAACTGTAAGTAGACCAAAAAAAAATAGGTCATTACATGCTGACAATGACAATAGCTCCCATCACCAATCATATCTTCTTAATTAGCTTGCTACACTGCTCGTCTGAAGAACACTGCGATGCTTTATTAGAGTATCTAGATCCTGACTGCTCTATTAGAGTATATCTATCTTTCTTTTAAACAGGTATTCAAGGGGCCTCTGATGAGGCCTCCTGGGGCCCCTTTCAGGCTGGAGCCGGGGAAAAATACCCCAGTTACCCCCCCATGTGGGCAGCCCTGGCCACTAAAATTACAGTTATATTTTAATATTCTGTCACGGGGTTTCTGTCAAAACCATGGAAACTCACCTACTGTTATCAACAGTGCATGCTTATTCTAACAAGAAGTATTGAAATCCCTTCCAAAAACAGCATATAGCTGTAAAAAAGTGTGCATCCAAGTAAAGCAGAGTTAACTGCGACAAAAAGTAATGATATCATAATGCGGCCATGTGCAAGGTGTGCAAGTTGTAAAATTAATATTAGCTAATCAGATAATACAATGTTATTGTTAAAGTGTTAATGAGAACTACATGATGCTGCTAGTTTTTAAGTGTGTGAGCATCTTCATAAATGCCACACAAATTTAATTCTCAATAAAGCAATGTGTATAGATTCTCTGATAGCAATAAATAGTTTGAGTTTGGCCGCCTTTCCTTTGTTCATAGCATTGCCGTATACAGGAAAGGCGGCCAAACTCAAACTATTTATTGCTATCAGAGAATCTATACACATTGATTTATTGAGAATTAAATTTGTGTGGCATTTATGAAGATGCTCACACACTTAAAAACTAGCAGCATCACATAGTTTTCATTAACTCTTTAACAATAACATTGTATTATCTGATTAGCTAATATTAATTACAACTTACACACCTCGCACATGGCCGCACTATGATATCATTACTTTTTGTCGCAGCTAACTCTGCTTTACTTGGACGTGCACTTTTTTTACAGCTATAAGCTGTTTTTGGATGGCATATATATATATATCTAATCCAAAACAGCCAAGCTGTAAAAAAATAGTGCGGCCCTCAGAAAGGCTATGGTGAAAAAAGATGTGAAATCCAAGGTGGCGGCCAAGAAATGGCTGTGATGGTAGGTTAATGGTAAAAATTTTAATAACGACAATTCAGGTGAATTTTGTGCCAAGACCAAGCGGCACCAAATTCACCTGAATGGTTGCTATTAAAATTTTTACCATTAACCTACCATCACAGTCATTTCTTGGCCGCCACCTTGGATTTCACATCTTTTTTCACAATAGCCTTTCTCAGGGCCACACTCTTTTTTTACAGCTTGGCTGTTTTGGATTAGATTTCACTTCTTTTTGTATTTGTATACCCCAAAGCCGGCCTATGGCCAGCTTTAGGGCTTTTTAACCTATCATTTTTTTTCTTTACCACAGGAAGAAGAAAAGATGAAGCAGGACGATTTCTTTGTAGTTTAACTCTCTACAAGGTGATCCTTCTAGCTGATCTCTCTACCGGATGACTTGTTTGTAGCTGAACTCTCTACAAGGTAACTTCTTCTAGCTGATCTTTCTACAGGGCGATTTGGTTGTAGCTGAATTCTCTACAGGGCGATTTGTTTGCAGCTGAACTCTCTACATGGTAGTTTCTTTGTAGCTGAACTCTCTACAATGTAACTTCTTCTAGCTGAACTCTCTACAGAGTGACTTATTCCTAGCTGATCTCTCTACAGGGTGACTTCTTTCTAGCTGAACTCTTTACAGGTGATTTATTTGCAGCTGAACTCTCTTACATGGTGGTTTCTTTGTAGCTAAACTCTCTACAAGGTGACTTCTTCTAGCTGATCTCTCTACAGGATGACTTGTTTCTAACTGAACTCTCTAGAGGGTGATCTGTTAATAGCGGAACTTTCTACTGGGGGATTTGTTTGCAGCTGAACTCTCTACATGATGGTTTCTTTGTAACTGAACTTAACTTCTTCTAGCTGATCTCTCTACAGGGCAATTTGTTTGTAGTTGAATTCTCTACAGGGTGATTTGTTTGCAGCTGAACTCTCTACATGATGGTTTCTTTGTAATTGAACTCTCTATTAGGTACCTTCTTCTAGCTGATCTGACTGCAGGGTGACGTTTGTAGCTGAACTCCCTACAGAATAACTTGCAATGTAATATAATTCTATAATGGAGTAAATTATAAACGTAGCTGAATGCTCTATTAGGGTGACTGTTCTATTAGAGTATCTCGATCTCGAATATGCTACACGTAGTTGGCTTTGGAATCATAACTCAGTGGTTTCTAATCCGATTCTTTTGTACTACTGCAAGGACTTTCTATGATAATTATTCCAGCTTCACACCGATTTTCAGCTCACTGCTCTAAGCAGTTTTCCTGGTAGGCGTGAAAACTCATAGTTTTTTTGCTCATAAAAATTTTGACACAGGTTGGGTTTTGTGATGGCCTTTAATTGGATTCCTTCTAAATCACAAAAAGGCACTCCTACGATAGTTACTCCATCTACATAGCAATTTTCAGCTCATTCCTTCAAGCGGTTTACCCTGTGGGCGTGACAGACCTTCGACCTAATTTTACACAAATAAGCGGTCATAACTCCGTGAATGTTCATCGGATTCCTACCAAACATGGTACTGAGATTCGCCTTAATGAGCCCTTGAAGTGGTCCATATTTTAGTCCGATTGGAGCACGCATTCGTGTTTTATGGCGGATTTTGCAAAGTGTGCGAAAAGAAGAAGTACTGTAGAAGAAAAAAACGAAGAAAAAAAACCCTAACTTTGGTCGCTCATATCTCGGAAATGGCTAGAGCAATTTTCTTAAAATTTGGAATGTGGACTCCCCTACTTAGCCGGCACTTCTGTAACAACTTTGGTTTAAATCGGATAGGGAATCACGGAGCTACAAAGGCTTTCTTCATGTAAATATACTCACGGTGTGGCACGCCGGCTTCTTGGGCCGCATAACACACTACCGTGTGTCTTGATATATATATGTAGACTAGATTTATGGCCACTGCATTAGCTTTTTCAACTGCCATTGGCTGCTTGGTAAACGTATTGATGATGTTTGTTCTGGTGATGTTTGGTGGCATTATGGCCCCACAATCGACTTTTACATGTTAGACTATAGAAGAATTCAAGTGTACTGCAAGTAGACCCGAGTCAAATATGCTCAAAACTTTGCACAAAATGCTTTTAGGAATGTACACCTATTATGCTCTTTCAGTGTTCCTATTATGCTCCTAAGCTCTAGCAAAAAATTATCATGGAACATTTTAATCAGTGAATGCTCTATTAGAGTATTTCACTATCAAATGACTGTTCTATTAGAGAGCATCGATCTAAGGAACTATGTACAATGCATTTGAGTGCTCTATTGCAGTTTGCAATTTCCACTGACTGCTTTATTAGGTAGTATCGATCTATTATCATGGAATTAAGCTCCATAGTTTGAAATATCCACTTAATATGCCAGCAATTAGCATTCCAACCTAATTTCCTTTTATTATGCTAGCATATTTGACGCAGGCCTAACTGCGAGGTGTCTTTCCACCTATTAGGTAAGGTGTCACGGTAGTCTTGACTGCCAGCACTTGTGCAATGCTGCCCAAAACCACAATTGAAGCAATATCTGTGTATTGCACTGCGGTCAGTGCATTATAATTTACATATAATGCACTTGTTGTAGTCTGCAAAACCGCAACCAAAGCATTAGAAGTTTCAATGTACTCGCTGCATCTGCAGCAGTGCCAAATGCAAATTATTGCACTGGTGGAGCCTTTTAACTCCCCACGCAGAGTGGTACATAAGAATATTTGAACTCCATTTCTGGGTGAAACCCTTCGTGTTAAACAAGAATACCTTAATGCAGAAGACTACTTCGTTGTATGCATAGATGCACGCACTCGTGGAGACATTATCATCGGGCATGTGCCACAAGAAGTTTCATGTCTTATGGTATTTCATTCAACATGGTGGAAATGTTGTATATGAAATTACTGGGGCACAGGAAGTGCAACATTGGCTTAGAGGTACCATATATCTACATTTTCAATGCCAAAAAAATATGATTAAAAATTGCGTCAAAAGTTAAGAGACAATAATTGGGTAGGAATAACTGATTGGATGTGAATAGTATTAAATAGTTGTATTACAAGGTGAATAATATTGGCAGTGAATGTAATAATGTACAGTACCGCCCAGAGGTAACATTACACTCGCGAGCAGTTGACACTCATGCAGCAAATTTTCAACCTGCAATTTCTTTTGCATGTGTGTGCTAACTAACTCACCACATGTAGCCACGACATGCTAGCTCCCTCGGGTGGATGCTCTAGTAACCGTGTGCCTTCACACGTGATGTAATCCAGTCATGGGTCGTGTCGAGTTGCGGCCTGGATTTGAGCACCCGCAAGGGATTGTAACGATACCTCAGGGCGGTACTTTACAGTACGCTCACTAGAATCATGGCCACTAGCACACTTCTTTAACCTACAGTAAATAGTCTTGAGCTATAGATTGTACATCTACTGGGCAACCCATCCACATAAAAGGATGAAATATTTCCTCATTAGTGATGAAGTTAAATGACTCGGTAGACTTCTGAAGTAACTTTTCATCATTAGATGGCTCACTCTATGGAGAGAGAACAATTTCATGTGCATTATCGTCACAATGGCCATCATTATCAGAATCAGATGAGGCATCACTCACTGGTGGGTGTTTCTAAGTTGTTAGTAGTATCCTCAGAGCTAGCAAAGTGGTCACTGTTGTCACTGTCATCTCAACTTCATACCATTCCAAACCCTTGATATTTATTTGGTCATTCTTGGACCCATTTGTTGACACAAGTATTCTACACATTTTAAAGCCTCAAATTACCATGTCCTGGTTTGCAGTCACCTCCTTCCAAGCCTTTACAATCCATTCAGTTTGCAAAATTCTATGATCACTGGCCAAAATGTTTCCATGCATGTACTCACTAACATTCTCTTCCATGTGAGCAGTGGCAAGATTGTCAACTGTATTCTTTAACCCTTAAACTGCAGCTGTTTTATAAAACGCATGCACTAAAAACGCATAATCCATTAAACTGGATCACATGCATCCCTCATAAGACTATAGTCTACATAACACAGGAACCGCTAAAGCTATCTAAAAACAATAAACACCATCTTACTCACCATTAAATTTTGGCTTCAATAAACCCATACTTCGTCGCTTTCATCCAACCCAGAGCTTCCTGTTTCACTTTGAAAGAGCAATACCTCCATCTTCTTTCTTCACATAACAGTGTACAAATGGCCATAACTCAGCCGTACTTCATCATATCAACCCGCTCTTGGTATCACATTGCTCCTCACATGATGGCAATTCAGTTGATATATAGATATCACGTGATTAAGTCATTGTTGGATGAGCACAATGACAATGCGAAGACAAAAGGACACCAAATGATTCAGCGCATCGTAGTGGGTTAGTTCCTTGTTGTGTGTTGAAAGTTTATACACAGTTAGATACCTTACTCTTTGCCAATTAATAAAATCTTTTTCTAAGTGATCGGACGAACGCTTCATGAGATATGTCTGTTTGTAATCACCTATGTAAATTGGCTAAAGCATGCACTGTGTTGCATTTTCAATTTGTTTTTTTTTTTAAATCAAATCCAGTTTTCTGGATTATGCGGGTTTAAGGGTTAATGGGCCATTAAAAACCACATCTAATGGCTGGACTAAACTTGTACACCAAGGAGGTATGAAAACAGTGTAGTATCACACTCATCATTTAGCTTGGATAATACAGAGGGTGTTTTCTGTGCTTTGTGTTGATCAAGTGTAATTTAACCACAAACATTAGGCTTTCAAAAGTTATGCACCTAATTAGTCATAACTTTCTTGTAACATCTGGCTTTTTCCTGAAATCAAAAACCTACTCATCTGTCAGATTTTAGCTTCTCCCTATGTATAATAAGCATTTGTCAGTACCTCTAAAAATAACTAGTGGCTTCAATCGTGGTACTCCATCTACAAACAATGTTAGCTGCACAGTACACTGGTGCTTATCTAAGCCAGAGCTTCCTCCTTGTACCCAACCACTTTTTGCACCTTTGGCTTCATATGTAGTAAAAGTGAATGGAAGTAGATTCTGGTCCACATTAGCCACACTGCTACTTGACGATGTAAATCAGCCTAATTTTCCTATCTGCTCCTTGAAGTTACAAGTGGTTATCGAAGAATTGGATGTGTGTGGAAGCTTGGTTTTGTCAAATCTTTCATTGTTCTGTTATTGTGTGTAACAGCCAAAGAGCATGACCGGTCCAGTCTGCTTTGTGACTATACAGTAAAAATGTTATCTGTTCACTAGTGCATTTTTGAAACAAGGCCCTCATGAGTTTGCATGGCAAGGCTACACTGTTTTCTGTATTCATAACTTAAACAAGTTGATGTTGTGCTACTTCTAAAAACCAGGCACCATGCAGCTAGCTAACTCATCTGGAATTAACTATGGACAGTATATGCTACTATGAATTAACCAACAATGTATTACTATTTTACAATAGGGTAGTTTTGGGTTGTGCAATAATATTATTAGCTAACTCTCGTATTTCATAATTCATGAAATTTACGTAATTTGTTCAATTACGTTGCTATGCACTGCTAAGGAAGCGTTTGTTAAACAAACCGCTTTTACCAACATATTACACACAGAAGTGTTTTCTAAACTGTTTTATAGTGTGACTAACGTGTTTTTTCCCGCAAATTCTCTCAACAAAGCCTCAAAGCTGCTCTTCATTTTCGTTCGCGTGCATAAGGGATATGCCCCCTTTCAACTCAAAGCGATAGGCTATTCCTGGTAGTGTACGAGGCCTGCACCATTGTTTTTCATTTCCTAAATGCCTGAAAACTTCAAGGGGAAGGTAGTCTGAGGAAAGTCGCCACACCCGTATTTCAGTCCACCGAAAAGAAACCACCTCAGAGCAAAGTTTACCTGTGCAGAAGTTTAATACAGACTTCATTTCGCTTTTACTTCTTATATAAAAGCTGCTTTTACCATTATTTAACGATTTTGCTCACGTGGGTGCGTACAGACAAACATAGGTACAGTAGATACACAGCAAAACTCATGTATTGATACTAAAAAATACTGACTGATACTAGCTCTGTATTTATTGAATTTTGCTCAGTATCACTCAGTCTTGGAACAATTTTTTCCAAGTAAAGCTTAGCAAGAGGCAAAACTAGATTACTAGTCATAGTAGTAGACTATTAGTGTACAAGTTTTTGACAGAATTTGAATAATGGTCCCTAGATGGTCCCAAGACGGAGCAATACTGAATAAAATACGGAGTTTGTATCAGTCAGTATTATTTAGTATCCATACATGAGTTTTGCTGTGATAGGTAGATAGGTACACACACACACACTTTTACGAAAACAATTCAGTAAACCAGGCGAGTGCAGCCGGCTATGGGCGCACCTGGTTTAAAAATAACAACGAAAAAGAACATTATGAGTGTGCCAACAATAAGCAGACTTGTGTCATAATATCAGAAACCAGACCAGCTATTCCTTCATCCTTCCTTATGATAAGTGATTGTAACAATGTAGTGATTAAACTATGTATCCGTGAGTCCAATGTGGCAATAGAATCGAAAGTGTAATTTTTATGCATTGCGGTAATAGATTCTTAGGTATATGTCAAAATTAATGTTGTAGTCAAACATAATTAGGGGAATAATAGGTAGACTAAGCATTGGGAGTAAAGCCAAGAAATTTAGTACATTGGATATTTCAGCAGCTGCAACTGCACATTATGCATGATGCAGATTGGGATGCTACATACAGTATGAAAAAGCAGTGAAATGTCAGATTTGTGAAGGGAAGGGTGGCTAAAAATTGAGATATTCTAATAGACCACTCATTATGCCATTTACTTGGAGCATGGTCGACACATAATGGGCACAACTGAGTGTAATTGGGGAAAATTTTGGAGCATTGCTCAAAAGCATAATAAGCAATTTCAAAAGCACAATAGGCTCAGGCCTATGCCACACATTTTTAAATAGTTAAAATAATTATTTTGTTCAGCAGCTGACTGTACCTTAGATACGTAATAGTGCTTTAGAATATTGTACAATTTTCACCTCACAGTTAAAACTTTGTATAATTATATAGTACACTCCATTTATAACTTCACACATACGTGGCATTTTGTACATGACAACACACACTGTCCTGTGTGGGTAAAGCAAATTCCACATGTGGCTGAAGCTGAAGATACACATGGGTGCACAAAATGTCATTCTCCAGAGAGTGCTACTATCACATGTGGGTTATTCCTCCACACATGTGTCTGTGAGTGATTCTTAAGCCTGTGATGCATTACTTTAGAACTTGCTACTCATGCACGTATGGTTAAACTAATTACTATAAGTTTAAATGCATTTTTCAATACAAGTCTGTTCACTAGCAGCAACAACATCTTTGAATAAAGCTCTGTATAATTTAATAATTGTGTTACATTAGTACTGCATCCTTAGCTACTGAGGCTGAGGTTTGCTCTCAGTAAAGCCCACACACAGTGGGTAGCTACTGTACATACAGTATCTAGCTTTTAGGCTGTACAAATAACTTGACGAATGCTTACTAGCAACCTGCATTGATGCCTTAACATTACAAGGTACTGTACCGGATTGAAGGTAATGTAGCTCAAACTAAATAATTACTCTTAGGTGGTAGTCAGTATATAGCAGTTGGATTTCACTTAAACCATTAGTACGTAATAGTCCAGTATGGCTATTAAACAACTAATAATACATATACTGTAGTTGTACAGTAAAATTAACTTTATGTAACAAAAAAGAGAACTGCAGCTTGATGAAGCCTTCTCCATGGTATGGTAGGAGTGTCCAGCTGGTGATGACATCGATGAAGGGAAAGAGTGACAAAGTGCAGCTAGTTAATAATGTATCACAAGGTGAGGTGAACGTAATACCTATACTTATAGTGTTATAATTATCAGCCTGACAGGCTTTAACTTAGAATCGAGAAGGTCTAGTCCACCTGTGGCCAGTGTCTTAACTGTCACCATGCATGGCATACTACACAGGTGTGGCATATTGCCATGTACATGTGCCATGCAGGATGTCACTGCATAACAAACACAATGTAGCTGGTTGGCATATGCTGTGTGATTGCATGTCATAATTTTATGTGGATCCACGCGTGGAAATGTGAAGTTATAAGTGGACTGTGCTGTGCATCAGTCATATTTTATTGGTAAAATAGTTTCTTGATCTTGTTTTCTGATGTAAATTCTCTAGACAAAGCTTCAAAGCTGCTCTTCAAGGATATTCGTTAGTTTATCTTGAAATGATACACTCTTCCTAGTAGACTAGCAAACTACAGGATAGTTAAACTATTGTTAGTCTGTTACGTACATGCACAGCCAGTTGGGGAAGCTATACATAGTACTTTTGGAAGTCTGTTACACTCATATGTCTGCATGAATAAGCCACTTTAATGTGGCTACTACACAGGGTGTAATTCAACAAATTATTCCAGGAATTGATTGTCCTTAATTACTTCAAGAGTATGTGGTTAAAAGATGTCCCCTTCTAACACTTGACAATTGTTAATGAAAGACGTAAGTTAATATTTAGGCCTGCACCTATTATGCAGCTGATAGGTCACCAATTTCATGAGAATAATTCTGGAATTAGCGTAACTCATCAATTATGGACCAGCTAAGCTTTCACACATCATACACCTGTAACACGGTCATCTGATAAGGTAAAAGAACCAAATTTTAAAAGCAATTAGAGCTGTTATCTATAAAAACACATCTTGAATTTCATTCCCAAAACCATGGGTATGTAAGAGTAGTGTGAATTACAGATGACTGTGTACACCTATTAGGTATCAACCATCGACTTACAGTTTTCAATGAGGCTAAAGTATGAAGCACACTTTTTGGCTTCTTGTATGGCTTTTCTGGGATGCCTTAAATTAACTGCAAAAGTCTGTTTTCCATAGGCTTCAATGTACTTTGACATCACTTTTGATTAGCCATTGATCTCGTATACTTTGGTGTAGCAATTAGTGATATGGATTTTCAGAAGCTTCTGAACCACACTATTAATTGATCCTTGTTGAATAGGGCTGTGACCTCTAATGAAGTTAATATGCAGCAATACTGATAACCTGTTAATTATGACATCCTTTGTGCACAAGTTGTCTTGAGGAGTTACAGCAGCTAAAATGAGAGCTTTTTTGTGCGATAGGCACTTTGTGGTGAAATTTTAAAATGATTTTTGGCCTTGTAGCCATTAGCAAGTGCTGTATTGCTTCACCATCTAAGTAAACCTATTTTTTACATGTGGTAGCGTTGATAGTGGTGTTTCCCTTAATCTAACCATCAAGGCTTAAAGTTTAGTTGTTGTAATTGATGTTTTCTTTGTACCATTGTTCTGGTAGGGTTCCTTACTGTTCTAGCCTTTGTCTTCTGTGCTTTCTAGATCATGTGCACAAATGAAGTCAAATGTGAGCAATTATTTCTACTGCTGCATATTTTGTCGTGTTACATGGTATGAACTACCAACATGATTTAAAGAGCAGTGTCAAAAGTTTAAAAAGCTTCATAACAGCCCCCAGCACAATCCAGTACGCTTGAGCACCATGCGCAGAAAGAGAAGGCTAAAATACATTGTAGCCATTGGAAAACATGGCAGTTGAAAGGCAGGCACCCCACAGAAGTCATAAACATATTTGCATTATCGACCACTTCAACTAAAAAAGGAGTAATGAATTATAAATTTGAACAATTAATAATAACAACTTTACCACTAAGATGAGACGGGCCTCTACCTAAAATATGAATTCAACTGAACCTACAGTATAAGAGTTATTCACAAATCAATTTGCTTAAACTACATCCTCATATCTCACAAACATATAATTCATTATCAACTTTCAAGCACCGGCTATGCATCCACTTACATTCAACCCATTCAGTCATTAACTTCCCAGTACTTGAAAGATCATCTTGATATAGCCCAAAACACACCGCACATTCATTGTTGGATATCTCATTGTACTGTATTCCATATTTGTCACAGTCATTGTCAGCTGCAGCCTCTATTTCAGAATCAGAAGATGGTTGTAGTATTGCTGCTGCTGCTGCTGCTGCTGCTGCTGCTGCTGCTGCTGCTGCTGCTGCTGCTGCTGCTGCTGCTGCTGCTGCTGCTGCTGCTGCTGCTGCTGCTGCTGCTGCTGCTGCTGCTGCTGCTGCTGCTGCTGCTGCTGCTGCTGCTGCTGCTGCTGCTGCTGCTGCTGCTGCTGCTGCTGCTGCTGCTGCTGCTGCTGCTGCTGCTGCTGCTGCTGCTGCTGCTGCTGCTGCTGCTGCTGCTGCTGCTGCTGCTGCTGCTGCTGCTGCTGCTGCTGCTGCTGCTGCTGCTGCTGCTGCTGCTGCTGCTGCTGCTGCTGCTGCTGCTGCTGCTGCTGCTGCTGCTGCTGCTGCTGCTGCTGCTGCTGCTGCTGCTGCTGCTGCTGCTGCTGCTGCTGCTGCTGCTGCTGCTGCTGCTGCTGCTGCTGCTGCTGCTGCTGCTGCTGCTGCTGCTGCTGCTGCTGCTGCTGCTGCTGCTGCTGCTGCTGCTGCTGCTGCTGCTGCTGCTGCTGCTGCTGCTGCTGCTGCTGCTGCTGCTGCTGCTGCTGCTGCTGCTGCTGCTGCTGCTGCTGCTGCTGCTGCTGCTGCTGCTGCTGCTGCTGCTGCTGCTGCTGCTGCTGCTGCTGCTGCTGCTGCTGCTGCTGCTGCTGCTGCTGCTGCTGCTGCTGCTGCTGCTGCTGCTGCTGCTGCTGCTGCTGCTGCTGCTGCTGCTGCTGCTGCTGCTGCTGCTGCTGCTGCTGCTGCTGCTGCTGCTGCTGCTGCTGCTGCTGCTGCTGCTGCTGCTGCTGCTGCTGCTGCTGCTGCTGCTGCTGCTGCTGCTGCTGCTGCTGCTGCTGCTGCTGCTGCTGCTGCTGCTGCTGCTGCTGCTGCTGCTGCTGCTGCTGCTGCTGCTGCTGCTGCTGCTGCTGCTGCTGCTGCTGCTGCTGCTGCTGCTGCTGCTGCTGCTGCTGCTGCTGCTGCTGCTGCTGCTGCTGCTGCTGCTGCTGCTGCTGCTGCTGCTGCTGCTGCTGCTGCTGCTGCTGCTGCTGCTGCTGCTGCTGCTGCTGCTGCTGCTGCTGCTGCTGCTGCTGCTGCTGCTGCTGCTGCTGCTGCTGCTGCTGCTGCTGCTGCTGAGCACTACCTTTTACACAGACTTACCAGTCTTTTTTGTTTTCAGTTTTGCTCTCTCTTCCTCTTTCTTTTTCTTCAATTCAGCTTTCTGTTTCTTTTCTTCTTGTTGCCCATCTTGCAAGCCTTCACCAAAAATTCTGCCAATTCATTTTCTTCCTTGGGTGTCAGGTAATGTTGAGATCCTGGCTTCGTCCCATGCTTTGCTTGGCCCGATATTCTATTCTTTAGCGTGGTTGGTGGAACATTATAGCATTGTGCCGCTTCACTCACCCCCATGCTGTTCGAAATTACTGCTTTCATTGCCTTAACCATGTCTCCATCATCCCATAGTTTGTGTTGTTTAACCACATCGTTGTGTTTACTTTTCAGTATTTGTCTCGTCATTTTCCTTCCCTTCTTTTAATTATTGTTTCAGAACGCTTTCGCTTGGGCATAACTAGCAGCTCTTGTACTCACGCCTAGTAGCGCTTGTAACCATTAAATCATTTCCATTAAATCACGTGATTACTTGGATACTAGTTGGTCGATAATAGGTAGAAACTACTGGTCCATATAATGTAGTGGTCGATAATCAATGAGTTACGCTATAGGATGGTTACAGGCATAATTTTAGAATTATCGAATGTCTACGGGAATAATCAATGGAATTAAGGGGCGTATCTTTTCTTGATTAGCTAGAAGAAAGTTAAGTTACTAAGAATGATATATACCAAAATTCGCTTTGTTTTCATGTAAAAATATTTTCTTATGATTTACGTGAATGACTGACTGCTCTATTAAAGTAGTTTGATTTTATGTAACAATTTTCATGTAAGAAATTTTCGTACAAGTTTTGCATATGAATATGTGACCGGGCCTGCAAAAACAGGGCATGTGGGCACAAACTACACCCCATCACTCTACAGGTCATATCTCACTACTGGAAGAATATATTTCCATTCTGTAACTTACATCATGATGCCAATTCAATGCTTACTAAGAGCTGAAAATTGCAATGCCATATCGTAATGGTACAAAAAGTTATGAGTGATGAAAGTTTGAAAAAGTAGGCAAAACTCATGTGCCCACATGCCCTATTTTCGCAGGCCCGGTCACATATTATTAATTTTACAATGATAAAAAGCTAATTACAGTAGCTGACATTATTATACGAGTGCTGGCTGAAAAGCCTCCAAAAGTTTTATATACTCTAATAGACAGCTCAAATATTTTATTTTTATTGAAATGCTTTTAAATGCAGGTTAATCAATCCTGTATTAATGGCATGTGGGCAACATGTACCCACAGCCAGAGAAGACATACATACATACATATAAATTACAATAATTATTACATTTACATACCTACTTAATGGTTGCCATGATTAGCTATACCACTGCAAATGGTCACAGTATATTAAAGTTAGTGGATATTGGTTCTCTAGAACAGTGGTAACATGGGCATAAGAAGTGATATGTACAAGCTCTCTCAGAATTAAATCTGTGAGTTAAGTGAGTACTCTAATGGAGCAGTCTGATTATTCCATGTTAACAGTCTGTGGCTAGCATCAGGGAATTAACTGCATAATTATCTGCAATTATGAAACTTGTACGCCATCTTCAAGTCTTTGAACATATATAATGCACTAATACTTGAAAACTCTTGAATTATTATTACTGCAGATAATTATTTTAAGTCTGTTGTTGCTACTTATGGCTAGAAAAATGATGTGTAAAATAGAATGTTTCAATCATTTATGGCTATTAAGTACAGGCTGTAACTACTTATATCAGCATCTTGAAAACTAGGTGACTAGCTCTACAGAAGCTAAAATAATGAACACCATTATGGAATAATAGGCTAGATACAAGAATAAAAAAAATAATTACAGAATTATTTAGGAAATTCTGGAAGGAATAACAGGTAAAAAAATATTGAACATAATAGGCTCAAGCTTATTGATATTCCCATTTAAAAGTATTGGAACAGGAACTCATTACACATCAGACATACACTTTAATACACATGGTTTTTGCTTGCTTTTAGTTACAAAATTAAATATAATTCACGAAATGTAGAATTTTGTTCCGTAAAATTGTGAATATAATGTATACCATGACCACATGAAACTTTAAACCACCAGGTGTATAATTATTTTTTCTCAAGCCGCAGGTGAGTATATACATACTCACCTGAGGGTTGAGGGGGCTATATGTCGAACGTAACCCCGTGGTGGGTGGTTGAAATCTTACTGGTTGGGGCGATTGATCACCCTGCATGGAAAAGGCTATAAGCCTGAGCCGGCTTTGGCAATTGATTGTACTGACGCACTGAATTCATTTTATAGACATACCTCACGACTTTGATGTTAAGTAGCAGCAGGTAACATTGCTCCTACGTTTGTAGGTATGAATATCTGAACATATCAGTTTGTAACTGTGTTTTCAGTAATCATAATCATAATCATAATGGAAAATTCCTAAGTCCCACAATCAAATGTCACTACCATTTCAAGTGAGCTGACTTGTGAGAGGAGGGCTACCAGCATGTCTACCAGCCAAACTATGGCGAATTATGTATAAATTGCTTTATTAAGTTTATTTGTGTGCGTATGGGTTGTTAGTATATGTGACTGAATTTTGGAAAATCACCCATATGGGCGCACGTGAAATAATTAGAATTTTCATATTTAGTGTGTTGCTAATAAGAGCAGGGAACAGGTTTGAAAATATTTCAAGAATTTTCTTGTAATTTAATGCATTGAGAATAGCTTAAAACCATTAACAAGTAGATTTGCATTATAAAGTTTGTGATCTGATCATTAAATATTTTAGGTGTCAAATGCGCCCATTTGTGTAATTTTCCAAAATTCGGTCACATATTGTGTAGTGCAGGTTAATTTAGACACATGGTGTATAATATATGAACCGTGGCTCACTACAGGGTATTGCACTTATATACACCCCTCCTCCTCCAGACGTTTACTGTTTATAACCCCTTTGCTCCGCCTTGGAGTTTATCAACAATAAACTTCCTCTGGCTTTATAGTCAGGGTGTATATTAGTGCTAGGCACCGGCCAACTATTCCAGCATAATTTAAAGCATAATAGAATGCAAATAATCACTGCCAATAGTATTGTTAGTGCATTTTATATTTAGAAACACGTAATAAATCATTTCTTTGTTGGTTATTCACACTTTGCAGAAATAAGGTCAAAGTACTCTAATAGAGCAGTCACTTACTCTAGTACAGCAGTCAGAAAACACTAATGTAGTCTAATAAAACAGTCAGTTCTAGAGCATAATCTTGATTTTGAAAGCATAATTTTGAGAAATGTTCAAAGCATAATAGGTAAAATTTTGGGAATAATATGCCAGGGCCTAAATAGTGCACCTCATAGTGATGGTTTATATATTACATATAATACATGCTGTGTTACAGTTGTTAGATGTTACTGAATCAACATCCCCTAACTTGGCGATCTCTGCACAACCTGTAATGTTACGTTATACTGTATTATAGCCATTACATACTTTGTAATGTTTATAGACCCTTTCACCAAGAGACGATTTATGTGTGATTGAAGGAAAAGAAGAAGAATTAAGAATCCAAAAAGCACCTAGCACAGAAAACGAGAGAGAAAGTGATGGAAAAAATGAAGCACAAGACAGATATGAAGGGAAAATCCATACTGAAATGGTTTGTAGTTCCGAGTATGTACAATGAGATGTGTAATTATGTGTGCTTGTTTAAATTTCTTAATAGCAATACTGCACATGGTCTTGTAGCATGCAGCAAGTTTGTAAACCAATTATCAGTGTTCACTGCTGATGGTGTTATTGCAATGTAAAAAGTTGAAATTAATCAGGCTGGTACTTTTATCAACCTAGAAATCTATACATACGTACATATGTAAAGTACATACTGTAACAAAAATTAACTTAAAATAAAATTAAACAGTAAAAACTTTGCCCTTAATTCAAAGGCAGGGCTGGAGGAGGGAAATTGAGTTGGTCAGGCCATTAAGTATAATGTTGAAATTGCTACTATATACATGCCAATGAGAGAGGAGTTGCTGCACAGTGTGCAAAGCACACTCTGCAAAGTGCAAAACAAAAGCATTCTAGGGGGGTCTTGGGGTATGCCCCCACAGGAAATTTTTGAAAATTAGACACTCAGGTATGCAATTTTAGTGAAATTTCACTGCTTGCTAGCTAGCTATATAAATATGCTCAAGCCTATTTGTTGTTCTTCAGACTTTCTATACTATTATTGTAGACCTGACATACAGGGGACACAGCATGAAACTTGCTGTATGGTTCATTATTTTAGTTATAGTAATTAGAAATTCAAGGGGGGTCGAGGGTGCAACCCTAAGGAGCTGCAGAATTTTTGCAATGTAAAGGTTTGAAAATGCCTTAAAATTTAAAATTGATGCTAAATTTTAAAGTAAAACTAGCTAGCAACTTGCAACTTTCCCCCCAAACTTCACAGGGAACCCATGTTGGCCATGCAGCATGGCCCCCTTTAGCTATGATATAATTAATCGACTAGACAGTTAGCTGTAGCTATACAGTGAATTCACACAGCTACAATAAAAAGCTACACAGCTACAAGTCAAGGAATGCTAATGATATTTTATGAAGATTGAATTGTGATACAAGTGTGCTGGTTTAGAATCAAAGAAGGCACCTGCCTTACACGTGATAAATGCCAACTGTCAGCACATGTGATACTGTACGTAGAACCCACAATCATTTCTGTACAAAACGATATGAATCCTATGCTGCACTGTAAGGTAATTGGAGGTACTATACGTGTAGTTTTGTGCTTTAGTTAGGCTGAGAAACTTGGTAACTACTTGTGTCATGCATTTTCAATAACCTCTGTAACATGTACATAGTTACATGTAGATATGATCGTCCAAAGATTGCATGAGAGTAATGTAGTTCGAGCTGGTCAGCTAGTTGGTTCAGCTCCAGATTTTTGGTCCTGCTCAGGCCTGACCAATTGGACTGTCTTCTCCCGCCTTGAAAAACTGCTAGCCATGTAGTATTCCAACTAAAGTCAGTGTATACAACTGTCTTGGTAATATGAATTTTCTAATTGAGTATACTGTACAGTATGTTAAGTTTGTGATTGAACTATGGATATAGATGTTTAAAATAGCTCCAAACATCCTGTAATTGACCTTGGGTTTGCACGTATGAACTCTTTTGTTTGTATGCAAATATTACAGAAACATTTCTTATAGAAAGAAATGCAGTTATTACATAAAGTGAAAATGGAAACATTGAATGAAGAGCTATCAGATATAAAATCTCAAGTTATGACTAAGACTCTACAGTATCAAAAAGTGGTAGAAGAAAAGAGACGTTTGGTTCAAAAGATTAGAAGTCTTCAGAGTGCTGTAAGTATTGTTATCTGTATTAATTAACATTAGTTCTTTAAAGTGATTTGACATTTTCTAGAGCCACAAAATGATATAATCACCCTAAAATCAGGTTTTACTATCTAACATTAATCCAGAACTCTGTTTATTTACCAAGAAAATGTTGCCTCATTGTAGCATTGTACACATAATCTCCCAGCTCCCGACTCTCCTGGTTTTACCAAGCAATCTCCTGTTTCTCACCCACTCCACTCCCAGTTTCACCAATACCCCAGATCTTAGAATTTAAACATGATTGACAGATGAATGGCACATGATTGACACCTTGACACATAATTGGCAAAATTTAATTTGTACCAGGTTCTAAAAAAATCTATTCATATTTGATAAGAAAATTAATGAGTATGCATGCAGATGATGAATCTGCTAGCTAATATACTGTATTATCACTGCAAAATTTTGCTTGGTGTTTCTAAAATAATGAGACATACTATAAATTTTTGTATCAATATTTAAGTATACTATTATTATAGCTATTGTCTAATGTTCACACCATTTTTTAGACCAGCAGTAGTGTAAAAATGAGTCAGATGGCAGTTCAGAATACCAAACTGGTAGCTGATTCAGAAGTTCAAGATTTGAAAAACCATTACAATTTGACTGTGGAAAAAGAAAAGCTGGAGATGCTCCAAGGATTCTCTAAGGATGAAAAGATTCAACATGTAGAAAAAATTAGCACACAACATAAAAGAATACTATGTAAAATACGTGATCTAAGAACTGTTTCATATGCAGGAAAGGCCAGAATTTTTTCCCGAAAGTCTTGTATGTCCAAAGAATGTTATGAACAGAAGTCAGTTTACTATGCGAAAAAGATAAGTGCAAGTTCATTAAAAAGCTCCAAGAACAAGTCAGCCTCCAATGCTACCAAACGTCCTAGCAGGAGTATTGCCCGCTCCAATACAATCTTAGGTTGTGCTACAAAATCTGCACATACGTCAGCAGCTTATGCTTACATGTCCACCTTTTCTGCTGTTTTTTGTGAGAAAATATCTGCATTTTCTGCAAGCAATGTACTCAAAAGACTTCAAGGATCTGATAATATGCAACAAGGTAATGGACATAGTACAGTAGTATGGACCTTGTGGTCAACATAACAGCTACAAATCAAAAAGTAGTATTGACTACATGTCTGTTTTGTAATCATTGCAAAGTAATCTTTATACATAGAACCACACATAGTTGTGCTATAATACAAACATTTTTCAGCCAATTGTCAAGTAGTTGAAGTCTTTTTGTGTATGCGCATTTATGTATGTATTCGATGTGTGTAAATAAATAAAGTGATTTTCTGTGTCAAGGAAACATTCAGTGAGCATGTGTATGAACTGTATGTATCATACAGTATGGTAGTACTGGGATCACGAAGAACTGGGCAAAAATATCACCCTGAAAACCAGCCTCAATTTCACTTCATGACAGCTTGGCAGCATTCAATAAGCACAGCCAAGCCCAAAATGTCTTCACATAAACCCCAAAAAGTTTCTATGTAAGGCCTCTTCAACTAAATCTTCTGTTTCTCGGACTAAAACTAGTTGAAAAGTGGGTTGGTAGGTAGACATAAATAAAATAATAATAAGTGGTAATCGTATCTCATGTAGCTACAAGATCGATCAAATGTTCATTCTTGGAGATGACTACATGTGTAACTACAGCGTTCGATAACAAACTGTTAGCTATGTATAGTAAATAACCAAACATCCATCCATAGTTTGCTTTTACAACTCTTCTTGTAACTAAGCTTGCCCCACACTTAGTAGATACAGATGGGCAATAAATACATCGACACCATCTTACAAATGCACGTGAGCGAACACATGATCTTTTAAAATGAACAAAAAAACATTTCATTTCCAAATTTTATGAGTCGGTTGGGTCCGAGAAACAAGAAATTTAGTTGAAGTGGCCTCATTAAAAAATAATTTAACAGAATTTTATGCTGACTGACTGATTAACTAACTGACTAACTAATGCTTCCTGTTTAGCATAACTTGACAATAATTAAAGCTATGGGATTTATTTCTTCACTGTTTGATGTCGCTTCATCCCGAGATGTGCCTTTTCACCAATCGCAGTATGTACAATTTACACATTATGAACTTTCCTTAGTCCTCCTTTGTGCTCCAGTTCTTTTAGCTGACAATGCAAGGTGATAACATAATGCAGCTTCCCCGTGGCTGTGTTGATTAATTCCCGTATTTTCCATAGTAAATGGATTGATTGTATAGATGCTTCTCGTACTGTTCTTCATTTGCAATGCTGTGTAACTGGTGATGATAGCTGAAAACAAAGCGTAATGGCTGCCTCCCTGTTAGTCATGCAATTGATTGTTGGGGAACATGTTCTGATGTATAATTACTTTTATGGCATTTCTGGTGCCTTTTAATGTGGTATGCCCTAGTTCATTTGTCATAATTATATTACAAAATGTAAACAAATAAGTAGAAGGAAAAGTTAGGAATTTTAGGGATAAAAAAAAAAGTTGTGAAACAAGGGAATAGCTAAAAAGTGGTGAAACCAGGAAGGTTTGCCTAAACCTGCAGATATAATAGTGGACATTTAATCCCTAGTTCAGTCACGGTTATAGACTGAAGTTTAGGTATTAAATGTCCACCAGTGCATCTGCAAGTATAAGCAGCCTTCCTTGTTTCACCACTTTTTAGCAAGCTATTCTCTCGTTTCACTACTTTCTTTCTTTGATCCTTAAAATTCCTATTTTTTTTTCTACTTGTGCAAGTATGCAAGAATTACAAGGTCACCAGAGTAGTGAGGCAAGAGTCTCACCACTTTTGGCTGAAGTTTTATTTCTGAAATTAAGTTGAGCAATATCAAATAGAACCTTGCATACAGTACTATGGAAGCCCAAAATAGTCTTCAGGTAGCATCTCATAATGTCTAATTTCTAGCAGTGGCATGTCATGACTTCTCTGTAGCTGTGCTGCTGCCTAGCTATCAAATTTATAGTGGGAATCATTCCTATTGCCATTGTTGACCAGACTGTTTGCAGAGATGCCTTTCGTACTGTTCTTTGTTGGTAATGTTGTATATTTGGCTGAACATAGTTGAATATGAAGTGTAATGGCCACTTCACATGTCAGTGATTGATGGTTGGGGTGTATGTTCAGTTGCACAATTAACTTTTGTGGTATAATTATATGTCTGGTGCCATTTTTCATTCTATTCTTTCTGCAGTTTGCACTGATTCAACAGTCATAATTGTGTTGCAAACACAAGTACCAGTGGAACCTGTCTATAATGGTCACCTTGGGACCAGGTATATCTGGCCTTTATATACAGGTGGCTATTACAGAGAAAACCCGCATAAAGTGGTCTGCAGCATTTTAGTGGCTATGACCATTATAAATCAGTAATTATTATTAAGAGGCTCGCGCTTACTACAATACATTAATACTTTTACTAGTTTTTAGTACAGAAAGGACAAAGTGAGCTTGTTATGAATGTTGGTTATAGCCATTGAATACGTTTAAGCAACGAAGCCTGATAGGTTATATAGCATTCATTGAAAGGCAGGAAGTATGCATTAATTGAAGTGGTGCCAGTCAAGGCTATTGGCTTAACAAACCACCATAAGTGGTAGCAACTGCTATACAAAGGATGAAGTTATGTAAACAGTGATTCATAGGTGAATTCTTGGTTAGCCATTATACACATTAGACAGGTGATCGCTTAATGCAGACCATAATGCATACATTTGTATGAGAAAATATCTGAGACCTCGTGACCATGACTGTTATGCAAAAGTGACCGCTTAATCCAGGTGACCTTAACACAAGTTCCACTGTACAAAGAAAATTAGAAATTTTAAGGAATTATAGAAATAAAAAGTAATAAAGTAAGGGATTTCATTAGGGACCCGCCGATTATACTCATAATTTTACCTATTATGCTATGCTGCACTGCTGAAAAATTCACCTATTATGCTTAAATTAATGCTCAATATTTACCTATTATGCTCGATTATGCTCAATGTTCATGCCTTAGTTCATATGCTTTGCTACTAGTTTAACACTATATAGAAAGAAAAAAATGAGTGGCTGGAACACAAAAAATTCTTGCTGCATGCCTGCATGTAAGAGAAAAGATCGATATACTCTAATAGAACAGTCAGTTTGATGATTGTTCTATCAGAGTTACTGACTGCTCTATTAGAGTATATCGATCTTATTTTGCAATTGTCATTTTTCCAGCAAGAGTTTACACAATCGTACAAATATTTAACCTATTATGCTGGCATTATGCTCAATGCTTTTAGGTACCTATTATGCTCAAAATTATGCCAGCATAATCGGCAACATTTAGCAATCCCCAATTCAGCAATGGCTATAGATAATTAATGTCTGCAGAAGACGTACTGTAATTGACCTCCCTTTTATTTCTATAATCAAACTTAATTCTTAATTTTTCTTGTACTTGTCATTGTGCATTTTGAACTAGCTACTGCATTTGAATGAACATATTATATACAGTACGTAGCAAAGCAGTCTACCAGTTTTGTTTTCTAATTTTAATAACATCATAGTATAGATATGTATTTTTGTAGGGCAACAACAGCAAGATCGCAAAAGTAGTGGGGACTTGACAACATCAACAGAGAGCATTAAATCACAAGGTACAGTTATATATCAGTATTTTGGAGTGTTAACTGTATGAAACCCCTTAATGCATGGGTGTGTCAAAATTATTCATGAGCATTTGCCCACTGATGCACCAGTGCATTTTAATCGGTTTCCGCGAGTTCTTCATGCCTAGGGAGAAAACTGTTAACATACAGCTACCAACAGTTTGTTTGTCAATGAATGGCAGCTTAAACTGTACAAAACATACAAGCGTTGTGATACAACACCAAAAGAAATGTAAGTTACAAAGTCTATAATAGGTAAGGATGCATACCTTTCGAAAACTACCAGCTCACTTGCTGTCTTAGTAATACATGCTGTATGTACAAAAAGGATGACCTGTTCTTACTAAACACGAAAATCTACTTGTATTTGCTGTAATCATGAACTTTCAAAGTATTTTGATCATATATTCACATTAGCAATTTTTAAACAACACAATATTAGATTGCTCAACAGTAGTCTGATTGTATGTTTTTTGGGGTTTTAAATAATATTAATAACATTATTATTATTTCCTGCTGTCCTAAATATACATACAGATATACTGTATTGCCTCGAATTACAGCCAGTCCTACATAAACCCCTGATCCCATTTTATTAGCTGCTGGGATATAAAATCTTTAACAAAAATGAATACCAAGTTTCAAATAAATTCCAACTTTTAATGTCAGGTAGTTATGTACAGTGCCACAAATAATTAGATTAGTGATGAAGTGAAAAGCATAAAATTTTATTGACCTTCCTTTTAAGCTTGAATTTGTGTTATATGCTGAGACTCGGTTACTGGCTAAAAGGTTGCTTGAGGAACTAAATGGCCATAATTTGAATCAATATGGGATAAATGTTTGTGTAAAAGTTGATTGTGCGATAGTAGATGTTTGTGTGTGTGTATGTGCATGCGTACGTATGTACGTGTGTGTGTGTTTGTGTGTATGTGCGAATGTGTGCATGGGTATGTGTGTGATTTATGTTTAAGCACATCCAAGTGCATAGAGCACCAGTTTGATGATAAAAAGGTTCCAAGTTCTATTCCTGGTTATGCCCAGTTGCTGTCTGTTGTCGGTGTTTCTTGAGCAAGAAATTTTACTTCTATTCTACTTAGCTGTTTAGTGGTGGCCTGATTTCAACTGGGGAAACAGCTTCAACTGGGGAAACAGCCTATTGATTGATACTACATATTACTGATGTTAATACTCATCATTGTATGCATACGTATCTCTATACACGAAAATATTCCTCTGAAGTATGTACAAAAATCACTGTTACTATTAATAGCATGTAGCATGTCTAAATTATCAATACTTATTTTCAAAATTTTCTGGAGGGGGGAGGCATACCCCCACACCCACATGCTTTGCATTCCTATGTGCCTTCCCTCTTATTGTGATGATATTATATGTGACCGGATTTCACATAACAAGGCTTCCACACACACAAAATCAAACTTACGTTTTTACCAGAAATGGATTGCTGGCCTAATACACTATCATATTCCACACTGTACTTCCTTCAGGACTGGCAAGTCTGGTTTCTGTGGCAGCTTTCTTCCGACCCTGTTAAAGCCACGAGTGGGAGATTGGTGCCATTGAATGGCCATGGCTTTGTGATAATGGTGTGTAGTGAGCTGGGACTTCACAGAGAGCTCGCCAATAGTATTCTCAGTCAATTTGGAGTGATTTGAGGGCCATGGAGGGCCATGGAGAGCCCAAGCTTGGCCTCTGGATTCCAATCGTCTTCTTGCTTCATTTTATACCCCTATATTAAGCCCACCTACCGCCCCCCACCCTCCCACCCTATTACTACCGCCCCCCACCCTCCTACCCTATTACTACCACCTGTGATATTATCACCCGCTCGAGAAAAGCTGCCCAAAACAGGGCTAATTTTGGGTATCAGAAATGTATACACCCACTCAGTGATAGCTAGTAAATAGATGCATACTTGGTGCAAATTTTGTTTGCACAGCTGTAGGCACTGGGAAGTTATTACACAATGATTACTTAAAATCGCCATATCTCCTAACGAAGCTTTGTGCATCGAAGCCGGGTTTTGTCAAATTCAGTCACATATGCAGTATGGCCTGACACAATGTAAGAAAAGTTTAAAATGGTATATTTAAAAATTATTAAGTAAAATGAAGTAGGGATCCAAGGGACAAAGAGTAGAGAAACTAGAGAAGAATGATGTATTACAGCATAGCTTGGTGGGAAAATCCCTACATTGGAATGTTATGACAATCATTGTGTTCAATGCCAAAGTAGGGATTTTCCCACTGAGCTATTCTGTGATACCATTATCCATCTCTTGTTTTGCTACTTTTTACTGCTTGTATCCCTACTTCATTTTTATTATTTTGTTTAGGGTGATTGCTGTATTAGAGTATCTCTAGTGTGCTACCTGCCTACCAAGGTGCATGGTCACTATTCCTTTTGTCATCATTAAAAGTGCAGCTAAACCAATAAGAGTGTGTAGTCATCATGTTCAAGTAAAGTAGAGGTGTGGTCTCTGTGCTCTGTCATTATTAGTCAACCTAAATCTCGAAAGTTACAGGTATTACTGGGTGTCCAGTACCTTTTATAGCAGTGTAAGTACTTTAAATAATTTTGTAGTATCTAAATATGCTGCAAAAGGAAAGTGTTCATATAGAAAATTAACACTTTGATATGGTTTGGTACTTGAAGTAGATGACGACCAGTTTGATTGACAATAAAGAAAAAAATAAGGTGCAGAGGACACATACTCTTTGGAACTCCTATCCAAAAGGCACATGTCACTAGTGAATTTGTTATTGTGGTGTAAAATGGTCACTGCGCACTGCTTCTTTTGGCTTACAACCTTGTGACTGTGATCAGGCAGGTTGACAGGTACAGGCTGGCTGACAGACGAAAATTTGAGTTTTGATGATTTTTTCTTGTTTTATATCTAGCCACCTGTATAAGTGTTTTCTTGACTTTAATGTTGTATTTGATGGTGTATGTATTGATATTAATATAATTTGTAAAGGTAATTGTTGTCATATAAGATGTCTCTAAGATAACTTTTAAAGACAGAATGTTAGGCGGTGTGAATCATTTTAGGGGTGACTCCTACCTAAACAGTACAGTAGTACTGTTTGATTGTCTCTGCTAGTTACTTGATCACTTTAAAATATAAAAGGCTGACTTTGCTGACTAGCAATAAGGTAATACAGAAGCTCAGTATTAGCATCATAATAAATGAAACATGATGTTGTCCAAGTTTTGATGAAACAGTATTACCATAGATTCCCTAAAAATTCAACAGATTGTGTTTGTGCCTTGCCAAATGAATAGATGCTCTTGTCAAACTTTTAGAGATGTATCCTTGATACAGCTTGCACACTTCATGATATTGCTGGTTCTTATTATTTAACAGTTTGGTGTTATTTTTTATTAAACATTTGCATACTTACTGGGTTTCTGTCACAAATGGAAGCACTGCTGCACACTGTTACAATACCCATAAACCAGAGTCGCGCATGCCGTGACTGCAAGATGTCACCACAAAGGAGGTCCATATTGATCATGGGGCCTCAAGATTAAAAATTAATATTGTTTTGCTGTACCATTATTACCGTAAACAAAAAATAACTAAAACCACAATCGACAGTTGTCTTAATGTATACAATTGTATGTGATGGTTTGCAAACAATTTGGTGTCAGTGTATGGGTATCAGGCACTGGAGTGTTGCATGACATACCAGTAGATGGTGTTGATATCATGTTTATAAGCTATAGAATGTAAACGATGCAAATAATCATGGGATTGCTAATCTGGTATCATTCTTATACCATAAACATCTTTCTGTAGTGGTTGTGAAAACTGTAGATGCACTGTCCCATTGTTTACCCTTGTATACAGTATATATGTCACCTTGTGAGTCTTGAAAAAAGGTTGTGTTGTGATTATGTCTAAGAATTTAAAACATTCATTGCGTTTCTGTGAAATAAGTATATTTAACACTGTATACTAAATACTTTTAATTGTTTTTATTTTATTTTATCGTTTTTGCATCAACAGAGCCATTAGAGTATCAACAAAGGGATGAAGAAAAGAACATGGAACAATTTATATCCATCCTACATTGTCACTGACACCCCATGACATGTTGTTATAATTATTTTTTTGTTTATTGGCCATTATATGTTAATTCTTTCATGTACTTCTACAGTTTGCAAGTTTGTTTGAAGATGTATATCTTTATTCTTTAGTTTACGAACCCTATGTAGCTATGTAAGAGTACTATTATTTTATTAAGTTCTGCTTGTATATATACATGTATGTACACTGTATGTTTCATACTTAGAAACCCACTAGCAGTATAATGGCCTAACGTGTATTGCCACATGATTATACATCAACAATCTTGTAACGTCACTGAAAAGCTAGTAGTTCTCTACAACATGTAGAATTGATACCCATGGTGTATCAAGTGAGGCAGATCGTTAGGAGAGAGGCTCATGAAACCACTTGTTTGGGATGAGTCTATTCTCAGCCAATTATCATTTTTACCTTAAAATTATACAATTGCTCAGCCAAAATAAGCCGATCTTTAAATACAATACAGTAATTCTGTTGGTGGGTAAAGCATTTGTCCCCTCTTTGCAGCCACTAATCCAGCAACTTAGTTTACATTCACCCCTTCCTAAACATGTACTTACAATATTGTATAGTTGGATTAACACTCTTTATAGCTCCACATCATATATAAATTTAACTAATTTGATACATATGTGCATGTATTCCCCTAGCCCCTCTTCAGCAATTACATATAGTTGAATTTTTATGGATCTTCTAATATAACAGTCAATTGCATTAGGCATGCTACAGTTGAGCCAAATAATAAACTATGAAAAATAATACAAAGAGCAAAAAAAAAACTTGGACAACCAGAATCCTTGAATCTATAATTGGTTATTACAAACCATACATGAAACTGTGCTAAGCAGTTCATCTGCTTCATCACCATACATAAATAAGTAGAAAATCACTTACAAATTTCATGCTTGTATTACTGATTATCACTGTGAAAAAAGAGGGATATAAGATGGTATTTCCAGTGGCTTATTGAATACAAAAAAGCTTGATATAACCTGTAGTATACTATTGATCACATGTAAGGCTTTAGTTAATGTGTTAAACGTACTGAAACCATATATGTGATGGTATAGTGTGGGCATTATATTAGATATAAGCTATTTCAGGTATTGTGGTAAATAAACTGAAACCATATATGTAATAGTATAGTATGCATTATACTAAAGTATAACATGAGTATAATACAGGGTTTATATTAAGGCTTATTTGTATTCAATAAGCCACTGGAAATACCATAAATAATTATTATATCCCACCTTTTTCACAGTGTATGTGATCCAAGTATTTTGTGGCCTTATAAATTTGATTGTGAATTATGGCTTTTGAACTTCACTTTTGCAGAAGTCTTGAAACAGTAAGCTAGAGCAAACATGTGATATTAGTAAGCTAGGACGAATAATGAAGATGTTATCCTATCCTAGTATGCCTTACACTACTGTACAGTTTCCCTTTAATGAAGTATGACTTTTAAACTAGCTATATAGTCCAGTCATTTTATGATTTAACCTTTAACTAATTGCAACACAAGCTTTCTTAACAGTTTCTAGCACAGAAAATTGTACTCTATAACATATCAAAAGTCCTAAGGAATCCCATGACGGGAAAGTGACCTTTTAGTGACCTTTTACAGCCAATTTTTGGCAAAAATTGAGAATTTTGCCTATATTTCATCCAAATATCAACCAAATTGGTCAAATGTGGTATCAAATCAATGGTCTCACTGAAAGGAACAATGTGATACTTATTTGAAGTCAATAGCTCATTTCGTTCAGAAGTTAGAGCCATTTAACTGATCAAAAAATTGTCCGCCCACGCACTTAATTAAATTTAAGGTTTTCACTATAGTAGTGTTCTTTTCTTGACTGGAAGCACACTTTGAGCTGTGATAAAAGACAAAAAATGACAAAGGAGATTTGTGGCACTTCAGGACTTGACTGTTACCATGGAAACCAGTCTGTACTATTGTTAGCTTGAAGCAGTTACACACTGTATATAGGCCTAACACACAGATCCACCAATTATATTGCAAACTGTACAATTTTGAATTTGCTATGCAAAGGTGGCTAGTATATGGGAAGAAACCATGCTGATGTAATGTATCGATGAGGAAGCGTGATGCATACTGGTGATGCAGTTGCACACCCAAACCAACTTGTAAAGGTACCAATAAAACTCTGGGACGAGCTTCCTGCATTATAGCTTGCCCAATTGAAGCAATTTTCATCTGGTTTTCTTTTCTTATAATTAAACCTGTAAGAAACAATCTCAGAGACTCTGGTATAAAAGTTGATACATACATCAGATCCTAGATTTTCAAAGCCTGGGTAAACAGAGTTAGATGTTTTCACTGCTTTAATGTCTTCCCTGATTAATTTGGCTGCGGTTTCTATTATCCTCATCTTTTCCTTTTCAGAATCAGTATCACGATGGCAATAAAATTCATGGAGGATTGTCTTGGCTTTATTTCTAAAAGTAACAACATTTGGTTTACCATTGATCTCCGTCTCAATAATTCTATCTCCAAAATGTTCTTTGAGCTTTTGCTGCATGTATTGATAACTGTAAGCACCTAGCTCGCTGTCAACCATACACTCTTCCATGTGTTGGATCAAATCATAAATAGTAATCTGTTCATCATCATTTTCTTCAAGGAATTTGGTAGTCTCAAGAAATGCATCTGATTGTTGCTTCTCTTGTGGTCGACCTAACTTCACCTTTTTTGAAGTATTCCCTTCTGATCCATGAGCCAAGGGCATGTTTTTCATGGTGCGAAAATTGACACTGCACACTCTATGATAGACTGCATCAGCTGCGTGTAGATCATGAACTTGTAATACTCTAGCCTGTACTGCATTTGCCCAATCATCCCCCCTGTCATGACACACTGCTAGAATTGTGGCTCTCATTTCAACTGTTCTTGCAGTTACAACTTCTGAAGTTTTTCTTTTTTTGTCAACAATTGCTGGTTCACCACAAAAGAAGCAGTCAGTGCCAAAATTAAATTCCCTCTGTGTTGACCTAAGCATATGCTTACCAGTGTTTGTAGCTGTTGCTGTACCTGGTTGTTCTTCTTTCACTCTTAAAGTTTAAGCTATTTGATCTGGTTTACAATATTGGCGGCGACATTCCTGGTGTACCAACTGTCCAGGTACGCAATGCACAGTGTCTCTTCTTTCTTCACTTGCCTTATTGATGCTTGCACATCCCTTTTCTCCTAGGGTAACTTTGGATAATGCTTCTATGGGTAGATTACAAATGACACACTCTTCTAGTACCTCCATGTCTTATCCATTGAGATCAGAGGATAGCACTCTAGCTATTCAATTGTCTTATAAAGCTTGCTAAATAATAGAATAAGAAAATTTAATGTGCAAGGATTGCATGAAGAATAAAACCTAAAAAAACAAATTAATGGCCATGCACAACAATGTCCAAGTAAATTAAAAGGCATATATAGCAGCCTTAATGATTAAATAAAAATATATGGCTACTATGACTAAAATGTTTGAATTCTTGATTTCACAAATCTTATTAACACAAATACAAAAAGGTTGGCAGCAGTCACTAGTTGGCAGAAAAATACAGTATTGATTTTGATTCTCATACCTGAAATCTATTGCTTTAGTCTCTAATATTCTACAG
This sequence comes from Dysidea avara, assembly GCF_963678975.1. NCBI lineage: Eukaryota > Metazoa > Porifera > Demospongiae > Dictyoceratida > Dysideidae > Dysidea > Dysidea avara. The sequence continues at coordinate 14,677,949 of NC_089275.1, read as the reverse complement.
CAATCAAAAGAAAGACACTGCTTTGCTTCTTTTTAATGCCAAGTAAACAACACCATTAGTTATCATGGCAACAGTTATTGGAGCATAATAATCCCAGCTGTGTGATAGTGATAGTTTTCTACCTCTATACTACAAGAAAATTAGCTGACATTGCTCTGCAAATAGTTGGACACTAATAATTAATATATGCTGAAACCTTTAAAGCTGAGCATTTTGCTGACAGCTGAATGTGATTTGTTGACATAAATGTGCTATATAAATTTTATTTGAACTTCCCATATACTAGCCACCTTTGCATAGCAAATTCAAAATTGTACAGTTTGCAATATAATTGGTGGATCTGTGTGTTAGGCCTATATACAGTGTGTAACTGCTTCAAGCTAACAATAGCACAGACTGGTTTCCATGGTAACAGTCAAGTCCTGAAGTGCCACAAATCTCCTTTGTCATTTTTTGTCTTTTACCACAGCTCAAAGTGTGCTTCCAGTCAAGAAAAGAACACTACTATAGTGAAAACCTTAAATTTAATTAAGTGCGTGGGCGGACAATGATCAGTTAAATGGCTCTAACTTCTGAACGAAATGAGCTATTGACTTCAAATAAGTATCACATTGTTCCTTTCAGCGAGACCATTGATTTGATACCACATTTGACCAATTTGGTTGATATTTGGATGAAATATAGGCAAAATTCTCAATTTTAGCCAAAAATTGGCTGTAAAAGGTCACTAAAAGGTCACTTTCCCGTCATGGGATTCCTTAGGACTTTTGATATGTTATAGAGTACAATTTTCTGTGCTAGGAACTGTTAAGAAAGCTTGTGTTGCAATTAGTTAAAGGTTGACCCCTTATTTTCCATAAAATGACTGGACTAATATATGAGATCTGTGTGTATTAACTAAGTTTCCATTAATTCCAATGTTCTCAGGGTTGGTCTTACAGCTTCCATCATCAATTAACTATTGCCTATATGTGACCCGGTCTGCGAAAAGGGCTCTTATAGCCTTTCCAATTGCATATATATGGTAACCCATAACTTGACTGGTGAATATGGTACAAGCCTACAATTTGGTCACTCATCAACCCTAACCTGGCAGTAGCTGTGGGTGTAATTACATGGTGATAGCTTTAGTAGATTAGGAGTTATGATTAGCCAAACATGGATAATTGGAAAGGCTATAAGAGCCCTTTTCGCAGACCGGGTCACATACAGTATATGACAACTTTGAATTACACATCAGTTTTAGCTAATGGAAATTACTTTATATCACCATTCTTAATAGCTACTGTATATGGATTAATGCATGGGTTAATGTCAACGCAGCACATATATACTTAAAGATAGGACATTTTGAATAGTATGTAATTGAACAAAAATATAATAACATCGACATCGTATCATTACTTACATGCTTACCAAAATTGATGTGACATGTACTGCATGTACAAACAACAGAGAGAGAGAGAGAGCAGCATCAAATTAAATAGAATGACTCATTAGTCTTTCACTGTATTGCTGAGTCTGACACATATCTTGCATGCATGAGATATTATTATTGTACTGAACAGTTGTATTATGCAACATCCACACATTGTCAATTATAGGGATGCCACGACATAGAAATTTTGTCGCATGTCATGGAGGCTTATGTCACAACATAATGAAAGTTTCACAATTGAAGCTGTTACTTATGAAACTAGGGTTGGGCGATATTGAAAATTTCCTCCCACGGTTATTGTGGAGCTTACTATCACGATTATTGCAAATATCACAGTATTGAAATGAACTATAGCAAGTACACTCAAAACTGTTTACACAGTATATTTGCATGAGTGAACTTTGTTTACCAGCTACGGGCAACCAGCTACCACAACCGCAAGGAGTTCGGAAAAACCAGCCTAACTTATAGAGCATGGAGTACATATAAATTTTGAAGGAGACATAGCCAGTTTCTATGTACATAGCTAGTTTCTATGTATATAGCTAGCAGATAATTTACTAAGGCTTACTAATGTGAAGCCAGAATTGTTATCCCACAATCACAGTAGTGCTGCATCCAGTACACGTGCCTCGCCTCGCCTCGCGTATATTCTAATAATTAATGCGTCGCTTCGTGTGTAGTAGCGCATGGGTTAGGCTTGTTTGCTAGTACAAGGAGGCTGAAATACTGATTGACAAGTACAATATGGCGTTATTAACACGTGTAAGTGTGTAGTTGCAGCTGTATTCCCGCTATGATGTTGCAATAACCGTTTATACCGGTATGGCGGTTTTTCAAAAACAAGGCGGTATCGGTTGTTGCTAGCTGTAATATCGCCTTCTTGCCGTCATACCGGTATATCGCCCAACCCTATATGAAACTATATCTATTTTGATTCAAACATGCAAATCAACTTAAACATCAGCAATATTGATGATGACATCAACAAAAAACATTGCTAATACTTGTTTTTCAATTTTTCTCATATTTATTGCATCAAATTTGATCAAAGTGAATGGAAAAGTGTGCATTATTAGGAGATATTTATATCACGACACAAAGAAGCCTATGTCATATCATAGAGCTTTATGTCACGACTATCGTGGCATCCCTATTGTCAGTTCAGTCCATGCAGTCAGTCATTGTTTATTTTATGACTGCACATGTGCACCATGCATTAATGTTGAATTTGGTGATCATATCTACTGTTACTGAAACACAGTTTAAATTTGTATAATTAACGGTTGTTGCCCAGTGTACGTGAGGTGGTGCATTACCCTCTCTATAGATTTATTATTGAGAATTGAATTTATAATGTAGCTAACTGCACGATGAACATATCAGGGGCGTAGCCAGGATTTTTTTGAAGGGGGTTCGGTTTAAAGTGGAAGGTCTCGAGGGGAAGGCCTGGGTGCTTCCCCTAGACCATGTTTGGTCGAAAATGATGCATATACAAAATGTGCCCTTAGGTAGGGTCCGCAACGTGAAATTTCGACCTCAGAGAATCAACTACCAAACCACCCACAAATGCTAGGCTTGGTACCACTTAGAAAATGCCAGATTGGCGTTATTTTTCATTAACGTCTTGTCGTGCAAATCGGCGAATATGCTTACAAATTACGAGATTTTTTTTCTATATCTTTAAGAAAATGTATTTTCAAGCTACAATACGCGCTCTCAACCTTTCTTATTAACTGTACTCTAAACTAAAACCATCAGTGGCTGCATTATCTGGAGCAATTTCCAGCCGCAGCCTCGCGAAAATGAAATTTCGGACTCGAAAAAAGTTTCGATGCCACTGGAGCACACAGTAGCGATGCCAAAGTAACCCTCCCAGGTCAAACTGGTCTAGCATGGGTCCAACTACTACCACACCAAATATCATCGAATTTCAAAATTGTTTGCCATATGGCTGAGCTCGACGGCTGTCAAAAATTCGTCAAAAATGCCGATTTTATTCACTGACGGGAACTTTTACTGGCCAGATGTACTAGTTTACTTCTAAAAAGCTTGCAAGAACCATAGCCAGTAGATTTCATTCATAGGGTTGGTCTGGCAGCTCTTCTAGCGACCTCAAAATTTGCCAAACGCCGATATCCACGAATTTTTCCGATATCGACCAATTTACAACGCGTTAAAGAAATCTTGCACAGCAAACGTGATGCTTTGCCTCTATAAAGTCATGCCGCATCCTTGTTTAGTTATATTCGTCCATAGAGTGGCAATGGCGGCTCTCTTATCGAGGCCAAAATCCATCGAAATTCCTATCTCAGGGGCGGATCCAGGGGGGGGGGCTTTGGGGGCTGAAGCCCCCCCCCCCCCCTCCCCCTTCATATTTAGGCTTTACTTGATCAATATGCTGAGTATTATAATGAAATTTTGTCTTAGCATAATTACATGATCACTAATAATACAAATACTCATAAAACCATCTTATAAACATTTTTCCAAGGTATTATCAGTGGATTTATGCTAAAGTTTATGCAACAAGGACCCGGATCAGCATTGGAGGTGTACAAGATCGAGATACTCTAATAGAGCAGTCAGCTAACTACTCTAATAGAACATTCACTAGAAACATGTAGTTGGTTCTGTTATGGAATTTTTCCAAATCTGCCTGCACCTATACATACAATGAAGTGCATTGGTCTGTTTAAAGGGCTTCATTCATCTACTTGTGTAGTTAATATGTATGGCAATGCTTAATTCAGGTACACAATTTCCATTGAAAATGATCTCAGATTCAATCTTGTATTGTTCAAATTTCAAAATTTCCCACTTTCAACATTATTATTCTAATATGCACCTATTCAGTGTTGTGCAATTGTGAGAGGGGTGCATCATGTACTTGGTTGCCTGTACCTACCCAAACTTTTCCATTAGCAAAATACTTCAGAGTCAGAGAGCCATACCTACAGGGGTATAATCTAAAGGCAGTATATAAAATATCTATAGGAAGAAAATATTATGAATTTTATGTGGAAATGTCTCCAAATTGCAGTATTTTAGCATCTATTTTTCAAAATTTTCCTGTGGGGCATACCCCCAGACCCCCCTAGTTCCAGCATGCTTCACACACCTTTACCCAAGAGATTAGTACCTTGAGTTAGCCCCCCCTTTTATAATTCCTAGATTCGCCCCTGCATCTCACCATTTGTCATCAGTTTTAGGACGTTTTACATTAGTCAAACATGCTTGTTTTCCTCTCTACATCTTTATTGGACGTTTCAATCACCTTCGTCTGTGTAGACACCTTTCTTCAGTCTCTTAAAAATGTCAGAGCACGCCAATTGGGCACAACCTTCAACATCACTTACTGCTTATTTTGTTTCATTGATTCCACGAAAATCCAGCAAAAATATTACATAACCCAACTGGAGTTAGTCTAGTTTTTGATAATCGGCATTTGCATTTCGGTAATCATTTGTATAAACATGTAGAGTTTTTTTAGAGTACAATATTTAGAGTTAGACTAACTCTATTTGCGATCTATTACATTTCTGCTGGTTTTCCTGTCATTCTTGCGTGGAACCAATGAAACAAAATAAGCATTAACTGGTATGGATGGTTGCGTTCAATTGGCGTGCTCTGACGTTTTCAAGGTACTGAAGAAAGCTGCCTACACAGACGAAGGTGATCGAATGGTCCAGCAAGGATGTAGAGAGGTAAACCAGCATGTTTGACTTGTAAAACTTCCGAAAACTGATGACAAATGGTAAAATGGGCATTTCGATGGCGGATTTTGGCCTCGATAAGAGAGCTGCCAGTGCCACCCTATGGATGAATATAACTAAACAAGGATGCAGCATGACTTTAGAGAGACAAAGCACCACGTTTGCTGTGCAAGATTTCTTTAACGGGTTGTAAATTGGTCGATATCGGCAAAAATTATGGATATCGGCATTTGGCGAATTTGAGGCTGCTAGAAGAGCTTCCAGACCAACCTTATAAATGAAAGCTACTGGCTATGGGTCTAGCAAGCTTTTGAGAAGTAAACTAGCACATCTGGCTAGTGAAAGTTCCCGTCAGTGAATAAAATCGGCATTTTTGACGAATTTAGACAGCCGTCGAGCTCAGCCATATGGCAAACAATTTTGGAATTCGATGATATTTGGTGTGGTAGTAGTTGGACTCATGCCAGACCAGTTTGACTTGGGAGGGTTACTTTGGCATCGATACTGTGTGCTCCAGTGGCATCGAAACTTTTTTCGAGTCCGAAATTTCATTTTCGCGATGCTGCGGCTGGAAATTGCTCCTGACAATGCAGCCACTGATGGTTTTAGTTTAGAGTACAGTTAATAAGAAAGGTTGAGAGTGCGTATTGTAGCTTTTAAAAACATTTCCTTGAAGATATAGCAAAAAATCTCGTAATTTGTAAGCATATTCGCCGATTTGCACGACAAGACGTTAATGAAAAATAACTCCAATCTGGAATTTTCTAAGTGGTACCTAGTCTAGCATTTGTGGATGGTTTGGTAATTGATTTTCGGAGGTCGAAATTTCACGTTGGGGACCCTACCTTAGGCAGTAACATTAAAAGGTGCTGTTTGTGCATCTAACTAGCTAAAACCTACACACTACTGTTTATGCAGCTTATAGAAACTATAAACCTATTGTAAAACTACAGTAACTAACGCCACTCCGAAAAAATTCTCTGTTTCCCGTCCACCGCCCGCATCTGGTTACTGCCAGCTCTAAATATATATATATTTTTTCTTTTATAATACAGTTACAATACAAATTACTCTACAACTAAACATTTCATTATTCCGTATTCTTCCATTATTTTCAGGTTATTCTTGCATACTGATAGGCTTAGTAAAAGCTATCTTGAAAGTGTCAGCTCACGTGTCAGCAGCGCTATCAAGTCAGCACAAACTTCACGTTTGTGCTATTTTTGCAACTTACAAAGGAAGGAACAAGCTTCAGCATGCTTTTATGCAGCCTTTTTGCCAGTGCCAGGCAAATAATGGCTTGAAAAGCTAGCCAATTTTATAATGAAATAATGGAAATGGACCGCCCGCCCGCATACAAATATTCCTGAGTCCAGGACGGGAAACAGAGAATTTATTTGGAGTGGCCATAAAAATCTTCACTTCCAGACAGTCAACTTCAACTTCGTAGCACACGGAAGCCCTCCACACTCGAGTCCCTTAGTTGGCAATACTTCTTTCCAGCTGTACAATATTCTCGGCCGGTCCTCCTGTTGATGGTAAATAACTTCAGACTTGACTCCAATATGTTCGAGACATCACGTGCCCACAACATGTAACAAACAAATCATTCATCAAGTAAATACACATCAACAATTTACAGTTTGTGCTAACCTGACACATGTATAACACGACCACTCAAGTTTAGCAGCTGCTGCCTTGTAATACGTCCCAACTGACCATTGAACAGTCCTTCGTCATTTCACTCGCGCCATTTCAACAATGCATCACGTGCGCAATTGATCACGTGATGCAAGAGATATGTTTTGCAATGTGATGTGACCCTCAAGAGTAGTACAGAGGAGCGCCAGTGGGCAAGTAGCTACAGGAGAACTCCAGAGCTGTAAGATTTTGATTTTTAATTAAAAAAATATAGAGTAGAGGCTGGTATTATGGGACAGGGGGTAATATGGGTCACATAGCTTAAAACAAGTGTAGTGAGTTAAATCCTGCAGATTCAGAAGTAAAGAGATAGTACCTATTTAAATCATCACAAATAGTGATTATAAGTCAACCACAATACTAATTAGGGAATAATATAGCTCCTAAAATTTGCTATATCATAATGGAGGACTGTCAATGATTGTCTTTGTACCACTCACTATGCAGTAAAGAGTACGAAGATGTGAAGTGCATGTACTAAGTCAACTAATCTACTTTGACTGTCTACAGTGTCCCTGCTACCTCTTACATATGAAATTTACCATAATCAAATACGAAATAGTCAACTTGCAAGCACAGCGTCTCATAATACCCCCATATGTCTCATAATACACACACCTACAGTGTTCCAGAAAAATGATTAAACAGACCACCAAATGTTATGAAAAGTTTTGAAATTTTAGGATAATATAGTTTATGGGGATACCTTTCCCTATTAGTATTGTGAATTACCAGGGTTACAGTTTAAGGTAATAGCAATGCTTTGAAGTTAAGTGTCTCATAACTACCACCACTACTCTATATTCTGCCTCTGAAAGGGGGGTTCGTCCGAACCATCCGAGCCCTCCCTGCCTACGCCCTTGCATATGCAAAATATTATAGTATAATGCATATTGATGAAGAAAGTTAGAAGGTATACAATATACTTTGTATAATAGTTTTGTGATCATACGTACATCATTATGCATAGATAATAATTTGGCACTCTAATAGCTATACAGTGTACATGCTTGCAAAGAATATAAATTATGGAGTGATATGCACGCTCAAATTCCATATCTGATTATATAACTTTTCGACACCCGCACATGCAGTACAGTATAATATACAGGCCCGTAGCCAGGGATTTTGAAAGGGGGGTTCTTTTTGACCAAAAGTGGACCTTTAGTAAAGGTCCAAATATTGTGACTGTTCTATTAGAGTGGTTGACTGCTCTATTAGAGTATCTCGATCTTGCATTGCATTTAATCCATGCAATGAATGAGTTACTCGAAGCGCTTAATTTACTTTCTTATTAGTGGTATCTAGTAAACTGTAGCTAATGGACTTTTGCTCCTGAAAATTTGGACTTGTATACCAAACATTGTGGACCTTTGTTCCAAGAGGGCGGTTCTTCAGAACCCCCCGAACCCTCCCTGGCTACGGGCCTGATATACTCACTGAGATTAGCACTTAGGTTTTAATTAATTGTAACTATACAGTGTATGCAGTTACAAAATATGCTTTTGTGTCTAAAATGAAAGAAAAGATTATAATGTATGTATATACATAGCTACAAGAGAAACTGATAATTGTACAAGTCTTAACTATGAGTTACAGGACAAGTTTTCAGCTCAATAAGATGAATTGGGTTAGTAGAATAAATATCTTTCAAATTCTCAGGATTTAATAAAGAAGATGCCACATCAATAGCTGCACATATCACAGCATCCTTAATATTGTCCTCTTGTTTATGAAACAGAATCCAAAACAACCTTTGATATTCTACAGCACTCAGTTCTATACACTGTTCAAATGAATTCATTTCCTACAACAAATATATTGAATAGTAACAGCCATATATTAATGTGTGCTGTGTGTTCACAAACCTCCACATCTTGAAGTAGCTTGCCTATTGTCTGTGAAAGTTTCAAAAACTGAATTAACTTTGGAAACGTAAGTGAGTAATTCATCTGCTGCTTCTCAAACACATGATGCTGCAAATGATGTTGTATGATCTTTGCTCTTGTGTAATATTCACATCTTAAACTAAAGTTTTTGATTACTTCACTGACAAAGGTTCCTGCAAGTTCTTTTGTTGTATGGCAATTCTTCGTGACATTTACTCCACCCTGTAAATATTAACATGTCCATGCAAGGTATCATACCATATATCAATAATGTAGCACACGCACAAACACGCACACACACACGCACACACACATACTCACTCAGACGTAGCTACATACAACAAACATACCCAGTCCGCCAGGACTAATCGTTTATAGCAGTCAGATGTGGTATACAGTTTCTTCTGAATCAATAATGTATCATTGTGCTTGAGACTTTCCACTGCAATGCTAATAACAAGCAGTAGAAGGACATGAATTCCAGGATTCATTATCAAGACTATCTTGCAAATTTTTTCTGCTTGTACAGGTAGCTACTTTTATCACTGAAACTTGAATATTTCTTAGCAAATTAGACACTTTTATAGTCAAAGGTTTCTAAGCAACTATTAATAAGTTATATGCATACTTAAAATGTAACCTCTCACCAAGCATAGTAACTGTTACAGCATGTCTATAATTCCCCTTTAAACATTTTCCTTCCTCCTGAAAGTTAAATGATGTATAATAAATGTAGCATATTACAAATATTGTAACCACGTAACTTATTCAAACTGTAATTACCACAATAGCATTTAATGGAAGACAGTTTGGACAAATGGAACTACACCTCTTTATATGAATCATTTTCACCATGCACAATGTATCCAACCAAAGGTCATATTATAAAAAGCTGTGAAGATGTATCTATTATATATGAAGATTACTAATACTCAGCATCACCTTTTGGCTGCAAAGAACCTTAAAGAAGATTGCTATGGTTCTTTGACCTTCAACATGTTAGGCTTTCCATGGTTTATCTTGTGACAGTTGAAGTTAGCTGTCTCATGCCAGTAACCGTTACAAAGCTTAGCAATGTATGCCATCTACTGCAGAGTACAATATGTTGAAGTCTTCAGCAAGTGCTTGTGCTGCCATCTCCTATTCGTACAGGATGTTTAACTCTCGGGTTTCAGCATCATGGGGTAGCCAATCTAGATCTGTTGAACTGTTGATATAATTCAGTTTTATAAGTAGCTATATACATATTAATATTTCTTATTTGTCTTAGGGCTCCATTTATTATTACCTTTTTAGTAACTTTGTAACCATGAGACTAGACTCCTGACCTATTGTACATGTAATTGTCAAATTAATTATGACGTTAAAACAACAACAAATAAACTCTATTTTATAGATACCTTAGTACCTTTTTAAATATGTTATATTTATGTATATAATCGTTTAGGAAAGTCTCTCTTGCATGAGTAGTTGATATGGAATACAGTTGTTAAAATAGTTACGTGCATACGTATGTAACTATATAATCACTAGTACAGTAGCTAACTATGATGCCAATTATTAGAGATCTATAACTATAACTACTATTAATAGTTAACTTATGGGTTAAAGGGTGTAATCACACACTGGTACCTACTAAATATAACCCTTACTCATTCTCATTTCCACCAGATATAAAATTTCAAGTTCTATAGAAATGATATATTATAAGTTAAATGCAAGCATATAAATTTTGGTCTCTCACCATAGTAACAACATGCCTATATTCCCCTCTTTAATTAAATGTTTACCTTTTGGAGAGTATATCCTCCTGATCAAATACTGCATCCTGGATGTTAAAAGTTGTATGTAGTAAGCTAGCTGTATTACAAATAAATTATTGTGACTACATAACTTATTGAAACTATATATCTTATAAATTTGACAATATCATTTAATAGAAGACAGTTTGCACAAGTGGAGCCACACCTCTATGATGTTGTATGAATCATTTCCACCATGTATATATATATATATATATATATGATTGTAAAACTCACAAATTTGAGTATAAATACAATGTATTTAGATTATTATTTACTGTTTTTCATTGAATGTGTCAGTGTTGATTGTATGATGTATCCCAACAAAGCTGTGAAGATGTATCTATTAATCTTATAGTTGTATTATTTAGATACCTTGTAGTACCTTTTTGCAGTAGTTATGTAAAATAGTTTAGTAAAGTATCTCTTGAGCAGTTGATATGGAGTACAGTTGTTAATAAACCTAACTATATACTGTAATATATCACTAGTATAGTTATTAACTATTATGCCAATATAGCTATATACCAGCTAACTAAAATTTGTGATCATACTGCATGGTACTTACATCTACTAAAGGTAAACTTTAATCATTTTCATTTCTCACTAGATGATTGTCTAGCAACCTACTAAGTTTAGAATCTTAGGGGGGCATCTCCAAACTGATTTTGGTACGCTTAACGTCATTGCTTAACGTCATAATGACGTTAACGGGGGGGAGGGGGGTTCAGCCCATGACGTTATTAATTTTATTAAAGCAGTTATAGTGTAAACAGCTATAGAACAGAGAAAGTGACGTGACTCAGCTATACTGTTTGTGGACTATGTTTTCAGGTAAAGAATGTAACTTTTTGTGCTTCTATTGCCAATGCATTGTTTTCATAGTGTGACGTTAAGGAAGGGGGGAGGGGGGTCTGAAGTTAGCGTCATTATGACGTTAAGCGTACCAAAATCAGTTTGGAGATGTCCCCTTAGTGTAAGACTCTTTAAAGTAAACTGTGGTTTTTTGGTCTAATGAATGTGCATAGAGCGTGTAACCACTGCCGGTAGCTACAGTACGCCAGTAACATTTATTATTTATGTTACATGGTCACTGACTTCCTTCTTGCCATAAATGGCTGCTTCTTATATATATCATGTATAGCTAATCAACTCGCTAATTATTTATTGTGTGTTGCAAGTAGCTATGCAACGTAGCTGGGCGCACGCTGTACATACAGTACTAACATCTGGCGACGCCCGCCTCTTCGCACTGAATTGTGAGGGTCTGGTAAAATCAGTATAGATGGTAAGGGTCTGGTAAGCCCGCCTCTTCGCACTGAATTGTGAGGGTCTGGTAAAATCAATATAGATCATCTATACTGATTTTACCAGACCCTTACCATCTATACTGATTTTACCAGACCCTCACAATTCAGTGCGAAGAGGCGGGCGTACCCCGCGGCGGTATTGCTCACTTGCAGACTGACAGGCGAATGAAGTAGACATAGTTTTATTTTTCCCCAGGGCTAGATGGACTGCCCTTTTGCCACCACCCCCAGCACCAGTTAACATGTGCTGGACAACTAAGAGACAAAAGGGTAGGACTCAGTAGTCCCTGTATCCATGCATCATGGCGACCCATTTATTGTACATAAATGACATCACAAAAGATATTAATTCTCCTCTCCGGATGTTCGCAAAATAATGATTGTTTACTTTACAGAATAATCAGTAACAGAGAAGGTACCACCAAGCTCCAACAAGCAGGGTTATCAGATTGGCTAACCCATCACACATGATTACACATTAACGACCACATATTAGAAATATCTGAACAACATGCACTTTTATTTGGGCATCTTAATTAACAGATTGTTATCCTGGTCCTCACACATATCCACATCACCATATGTAGTAAAGGTCAACTTTTTAAAAACGAAACCTCAGTAATTGTTCAAGAAAAGTTAAGGAATCAACATACTGTACCTCACAATAGTTAGACCACAAATGGATTGTACATCAGCTGTGTGGGATCCATACTATAATTCACATATCCAACAATAGACAAATTTCATAATAAAGAAAAAATCAACCATTGCCCCTAACAACCTAAATTTTACATTATTTGTAGGTATCAATGTTTTAAGTCACCTCTCCAAGTTTTAAAAGGATAGCATATAAAAGTCATGAGATATGACATTTTGAAGTTGAAATTTTCCCATACATTGTCAATGAGAGGGGCAACAGTTGTCCCTTCTCGGTAATCACACAAATCATGGGATTTAAAGAATGTCATATCTTATGACTTATATATGCTATCCATTTAAAACTTGGAGAGATTATTGTTGACATTCACACCTACAAATTATGTTAAATTGAGATATATGTACATTTGAATTTTTGGTTTTTGCATACGTTGAAATACCTGATTTTTGCGACTGCCCAGAAGGGGCAACTGTAGCCCTCTTACATAGATATGTATGGGAAAATCACAAATTTCAAAATGTCATATCTTATGACATATATATGCTATCCTTTCAAAATTTGGAAAAGTTACTTTAGAAATTATCACCTAAAAATAATGGGAAATTCAGGTTGCTAGAGCCAACAGTTATTATTATACGCTATAAAGCCTTATTATGGAATTTGTCCATTACAAAAAGTACAACATCTTGCAGCCCGATGGATTTATAGAAGATTTAGCTTAGTCTCGGCAGTGTAAAATAAACTATCCTGACAATCTCTTGAGACCCATCGTAAGATATTTAAAATGCCTAGATTACAAGTTCTTACACAAGTGTATCTCCAGCTTGCTATCTTATCTCCATTTCATCACATTGATCATACCACACATTACACTTCATCATACCGTCTTCATCCACATGCAAGGTCATATCAGAACAGTTATTTCTCCAGAACTATTAAAGAATGGAACACATACCACATTGCCACTAAATATTATTGAAACCTCTGACTCTGATTTATTTATGTAACTTTTACAATCACATTATTGGCGGCACTTGTAATTAGATATTGGTTTGTGTAGTATAACTCCCTTTTCTTTCCTGAGCATACCAGCAGAGCTGACTGTTCAACGTAAATAATAAATAAATTAATAAATAGTTATAGCTATGTAAAATAATTCACCACCTAGTAGACACTGATATTGTAATTTTACTCCCACCCTGTCCTTGTAGCTAACCACTGTACACATGGACATTCAAATAGATCATAATTATCATTGTGTATAATTTTAAACCTAATACACATGAGTATAAAACAATATGCGAATTAAATAATGTACGTAGCTACATATCTGGTACACATGTAACTAGTTGTATAGAGGTACACTGGTATACATCTAGAGTATCAGTCACTTTATTTCAGCACTGCTACTAGTAGCTACCACACACATCCATGTGTACCGCACACTTTACAACTCATGCATGCATCATTAGTTGCGTATAATCCAATCCAATTATATGCAATTACAGCTACTGATTGCAATGTATAGAATAGTTCTAAAAGTGCTGATTAGTTAGTATCTTCAACTTCAATGAGGTCTGTAGGTAGTATGTAATGATCATTAATTGTAATCGGGCCTGCAACAATAGAGCATATGAGCACAAACTACACCCTGTCACAGAACAGATCATATCTCACTGCTGGAATAGAATATTTGTTTTCTGTAACTTTTATTATAGTCAATCAAATGTTTAAAACAGGCTACAAATTGCATGAAAATATAACAGTGGCATAAAAAGTTATGGGTAATGAAAGTTTGAAAAAAGTAGGCAGAATTCATGTGCCCACATGCCCTGTTTTTGCAGGGCCTGTCACAATTGTTTTTTACTCAGAAGCAGTTAGCTAACTATTTTGGTGAGCCGTGTAGCTACAGCTAGCAATGAATAAGTGGCTAGCCTGAGGGTAGCATGTCATTGGGTACTGGATGATACTGCCTGTGCTGTTGCTATGTAGCTAGTACAGGAGGATTATAGCTAGCTAAGTGATAACTGTTGGTATGTAGATCAGCATAATTTTGACAACTCATACTGTGTTATCATAACAGACATGTATGCAGACATGAGAAGGAGGTGCATAGGTATGTGAAGAGTTCCTTGTCTGAGGGCATGCCCCCCACAATTTAGATAGCAAGATTTCTGTTATTAACAAGTGAGTATTTTTTGAAAAATTTTGATGTACTCAGATATGTATATACAGATGTGTTAACAATTTGTGATCGCTGATACAGTATTCACAATTGGTGAATATTATTATGTAGCACATAGCTAACAATCACTGGCTGTTAGCACAAGTTTAATAGTGTGGTCATGAAAACCAAATATCCTAGACATCAAAATAAACATCTTATCACCAGAACCACTACAATTACTACTACAGTATTGTCTTCTTCCCTCACCCTTAATTGTCACATTCTTCCTATATAATATTCAATAGGACAATTATCAAGAGTACAAGAAAAATTTGATGGTGAAGGTGTTGTTTAGTTAGTGAAGGCTTTTACAAGCTTTGTAGCTCAACTTTTAAATTAACCTACCAACCCAGTCTGAAACATTTCATAAATCCAATAGGTATAGCTACATTGGCTAACAAAAGCTATTCTGTGTGGCTTCAGAAGTGAGTGATTGTTGTTACATCAGTTATTCATCCTTCCCAAGAAATCCAATAAATAAACTTTGTGTTCATATATGGCTTTAGTCTGAAAGAAACAGGAAATTCAGCCTAAGAAGCTACACAAACCATGGGAAATCATGTCAGGTAACTGATCTGTGGTTGCACAATCATATAATTGCATATACATCACAATACTACTACATACTGTATGTAGCTAAGATCCCTACAGATAGAATGGTTTCAGGTTATTGCATCAACACTCACACCACTTAAAGAAATCATCTATATATTAACATTAATATTGTTTTATCATGCTATTTAGCTCTGAACAGATAGCTAGCTAAATCACAGTTTGTAAAAGATGAAGACTATGGCCACTCACTTCACAAACATAATTATTAATCATGAGCCACTGACAGTTTGATGAGCTTGTAGCTAGCTACGCATGTGGTTCACAACAGATTATAATACAAACTCTTGACAATAGCCTGAGTTCATATAATATACTCTTGATAATAGTGATGTTAACACTACTGATGTTCTAAATATTATTATAGTACTATAGTATACTTTTTATTGATTAATTTCTCATAGCTTCTTTTTCCTAGGAGATATGGATGATTATATCAGACCATGTAGTAATTTCACATGCGTGGGACAACAATTAACTTACAAATTGGGTGATTTGTTCAGGTGCTGAAATGGCTAATTTAAAACTTAGTCTTAGACAATGATACATTTAATTGCAGAAAAGTACCAAGAATAATTCATTAAACTACCAGAAATGTCTTTTAAAGTATTTTGGATGGTAAGAATGGGATTATTGGTAAAACAAAGTGATTTGTCATCCTTAATCACTCACAGAACTCAATACATTACCATAAAAGTTAGTTTGTAATGTACAGGACAGAAAATTAGGAATGCTTAAAGATATTAAGCTGAAATTTTAACATAAGATAGATGAGCACCCAGTACTTCATTTAAGCCACAAAACAGAAAATTGACCAATGTGCCAAAAAGGTAGGTTTTCCAAGATCAGGTCACAATTTGAGATAGCCAATACAGCCAGCAATGTACAACTTGTGAAACTTCACAGCAAGGAGGTTTAATGGTTGCTTTATCCAAGTGTGCAAAATATTTATTTAAAAATATTGTTGAAATTTTCATTTGAGTTTTCCCAAAAAAATTGGCTTGTGCCCAAAAGGTAGGTTTTCCAAGATCTGGTCACAATTATGATGCTTTTTAATTCTAAAGCTAAACTAAACCCATGGAAAAACTATACCAAAACATTGAGATTATTTAGTTCAAAAACTAAAACTTAAAAATATTCTCGCCATTTGGTATAGTATTAAAGTAGAAAATTTCATAAAAACTAAATCTGACAGTTCATTCGAAGACCACTGCTAAATATAACAATTAGTAGAGGACCTGACTAAGTTTTGTATGCACTTAATTTAGGAGAGAGTATCTCACTTGTTTCAGGGTAATTTGACCCCCAGGAGCAACATGGTAACTGTGCCGAAACTGTATCACTCTGCAAGACATGTGAAAATGACTACGTCTTTATCAATTATACGTACTTATTATAAAAACTTCTTAAATTGTTAGAGCAATAGATTTTTTGAGATACTCAAAATATTCAGAATGGTCATGTTCATAGGTAGTGATAATGGAGTGGGCATAGGGGCTATGACCCACCCACTTTTATTGATCGATACTAACAAATACTCTATATTATTATAGTCAATCAAATGTTTATTACAGGCTACAAATTGCATGACAATAGAACAGTGGCATAAAAAGTTATGGGTAATGAAAGTTTGGCAAAATTCATGTGCCCACATGCCCTGTTTTCGCAGGCCCATTCACGATTGTTTTTTACTCAGAAGTAGTTAGCTAACTGTTTTGGTAAGCCGTGTAGCTAGCTAACAATGAATAAGTGGCTAGCCGGAGGGTAGCATGTTATTGGGCACTGGATAATACTGACTGTGCTGTTGGTATGTAGCTAGTACAGGAGGATTACAGCTATATAGCTAAGTGATAACTGTTGGTATGTAGATCAGCATAATTTTGACAATTCATACTGTATTATCATAGCAGAAATGTATGCAGACATGAGAGGGAAGTGCATAGGTATGTGAAAAATTCCTTGTCTGAGGGCATGCCCCCACACAAATGAGCAATTTAGATTACAAGATTTCTGTTATTAACAACAGTGAGTATTTTTTGAAAATTTCAATGTAGACAGATAATTATGTATAATAATTATCTATACAAATATGTTAACAATTTGTGATCACTGATACAGTATTCATGATTGGTGAATATTATTATGTAGCACATAGCTAACAATCACTGGCTGTTAGCACAAGTTTGAGATCTGTGTGTATTAACTAAGTTTCCATTAATTCCAATGTTCTAAGGGTTGGTCTTACAGCTGCCATCATCGATTAACTATTGCCTATGACAACTTTGAATTACACATCAGTCTTAGCTAATTTTGATTACTTTATATCACCATTCTTAATAGTTACGTACTGTTTATGGATTAATGGGTTGATGTCAACACAGCACATGTATACTTAAAGTAAAATGATGACAAGAACATTTTGAATAGTATATAATTTGAACAAAAATATATAACATCGACATCATATCATTACTTACATGCTTACCAAAATTGATGTGACATGTACTGCATGTATAAACAACAGAGAGAGAGAGCATCAAATTAAATAGAATGACTCATTAGTCTCTCACTGTATTAGTGAGTCTGACATGTATCTTTGAATGCATGAGATATTATTATTATTATTGTACTGAACAGTTGTATTATGCAACATCAACACATTATCAATTAGGGATGCCACGACATAGAAATTTTTTGTCACATGTCATGGAGGTTTATGTCACAACATATTGAAAGTTTCACAACTGAAACTGTTACTTATGAAACTATATTTATTTTGATTGAAATATCAACTAAACATCAGCAATATTGATGAAGACATCAACAACAAACATTGCTCATACTTATTTCAAGTTATTTGTCAATTTTCTCAAATTTATTTTATTGCATCAAATTTTAGCAAAGTGGATGGAAAAGTGCACATTATTAGAAGATATTTATGTCACGACATAAAGAAACCTATGTCATATCATTTCGTGGAGCTTTATGTCATGACTATCGTGGCATCCCTATTGTCAATTCAGTCCATGCAGTGAATCATTGTTTATTTTTATGATTGCACGCATACACTGTGTATTAATGTTGAATCTAGTGATCATATCAACTGCTACTGAAACACAGTTTAAATTTGTATAATATTAACATTTGTTGCCCAGTGTGAGGTGGTACATTACCCTCTCTATAGATTTCTTCTTGAGAATTCAATTTATAATCTAGCTAACTGGATGAGCCAGTAACAACAAGGATAACCATTTCCCAGTTATGTAACATCCAATTTATACACTAACCTATTACAGTTGTAATTACTGCAAGTATGTACAAGATTGCAACTTCAAGATCAAACATTATAAAGTGAGCATGAATATATTCAAATTATTAATTAGTAATAGTATAATGCATATTGATGAAGAAGGTTAGAAGGTATCAAACAGTACGATAGTACTGTTTAAGTAGGGATCCGGGTGGATTTGGCGCGCGCCTCAAATTTCGATCCCTCAAAAATCATCCTAGAAATATCTCACACAGCAAATAAACCTTTTACTAAAGAGTCTTCAAGTTTCTAACTTTATTTCTAGCGTTATATATCAGGAAACGACTAGAAAAGTGCTGGAATTTTATTTCTAAAAAATCGCTAAAACAGAAATTTTCGTCTGCCTGCCAGCCTGCCTGCCTGCCTGCCTGACCACATTCGCAAGGCTACAGGCCAAACGAAGCAGCGAAGGATCACCATTCTTTGCCACAATATTTAACTCGCTGCTGGGATGTGCCTTTTCGGGTTCCGACGAGTGTCTGCCTTCTGCGCTTTGCCTTTCCTTTTATCTTCAATTACGGATCGTCTTCTTCTTTTCCAGTCACGGAGGCGTTAATAATTCGTATCGACACTTTCCTTAGAGCAGCCGTATTCGGACGCCACAAAACTAATAACGGATTCCGTACTGTAAGGGCAAGTAGATGCCTGTATAGCAACACTTGCAAAGCGATCAAACAGCCTAGTGAAGTAAGAACACACTGCCACGCCCTTATCAATCAGAGCGCGCGCTCGTACTTAACGATCAGTGGACCACGCCCATTATTAATGGTCCAGCTATAACTAATTGTAGAAAACAGGAGATAGAAACCCTGCATGCCTTTCAATTTAGTAATTGAGCAGCTTGCATAAAGCAAGCAGCAAGATCGAGATACTCTAATAGAGCAGTCAGTGCCAAAGATCAATAATAGCTATATACCTATACCAAAAAAAAGTTAACAAACTAGTGAATTTAAAAATTGTTAATTTAGAAATGGAAGTAGGGATCAAGCGATTAAAACTACTGAAACAAGTGATTTGAATGATGGCAACTATTACAACATAGCTTTGTGGGGAAATCCCTACTTTGGCATTGAACATATATGGTGACGTGGTGAGATGCCAATGTAAGGATTTCCCCACAAAGCTATGTTATAATAGTTGCCATCATTCAAATCACTTGTTTCAGTAGTTTTTATCGCTTGATCCCTACTTCCATTTCTAAATTAACAATTTTTAAATTCACTATACAATACACTTTGTATAGTTTTGTGATCATACGTACATCATCATGCATAGATTCTAATTTGGCACTCTAATAGCTACAGTGTACATGCTTGCAAAGAATATAAATTATGGAGTGTTATCCACACTCAAATTCCATACCTAATTATATACATTTTCGACACACGCACATACAGTATGGTATACTCACTGAGAGTAACACTTAGGTTTTAATTAATTGTGACCATGCAGTTACAAAATATACTTTATAGTGTCTAAAATGAAAGAAAAGATTATAATGTATACACATACAGTACAAGAGAAACTGATAATTGTACAAGTCTTAACTATTGAGTTACTATTGAATTAGTGTTACAACGTTTCAGGTCACTAAGATGACTTGGGTCTGTAGAATAAATATCTTTCCTATTCCCATACCTTAGTAAAGAAGATGCCACATCATGAGCTGCACATATCACTGCATCCTTAATATTGTCCTCGTGTTTATGAAACAGAATCCAAAACAACCTTTGATATTCTACAGCACTCAGTTCTATACACTGTTCAATTGAATTCATTTTCTACAACAAATATATTGAATAGTAATAGCTATAATGTGTTGTGTGTTCACAAACCTCCACATCTTGAAGTAGCTTGCCTATTGTCTGTGAAAGTTTCAAAAACTGAATTAACTTTGGAAACATAAGTGAGTAATTCGTTTGCTGCTCTTCAAACACATGGTGCTGCAAATGATGTTGTATAATCTTTACTTTTGTGTAGGGACCCGCCGATTATGCTCATAATTTTACCTATTATGCTATGCTGCACTGCTCAAAAATTCACCTATTATGCTTAAATTAATGGTCAATATTTACCTATTATGCTCGATTATGCTCAATGTTCATGCCTTAGTTCATATGCTTTGCTACTAGTTTAACACTATATAGAAAGAAAAAAATGAGTGGCTGGAACACAAATAATAAATTCTTGCTGCATGCCTGCATGTAAGAGACAAGATCGATATACTCTAATAGAAAAGTCAGTTTGATGATTGTTCTATTAGAGTTACTGACTGCTCTATTAGAGTATATCGATCTTATTTTGCAATTGTCATTTTTCCAGCAAGAATTTACACTATCGTACAAATATTTAACCTATTATGCTGGAATTATGCTCAATGCTTTTAGGTACCTATTATGCTCAAAATTATGCCAGCATAATCGGCGGGTCCCTGCTTTTGTGTAATATTCACATCTTAAAGTAAAGTTATTGATTATTTCACTGACAAAGGTTCCTGCAAGTTCATTTGGTGTATTGCAATTCTTTGTGACATTTTCTCCACCCTGAAATATAAATGTGCACATGCAAGGCATCATATCATATATCAATCATTGTAGCACACAGAGTCACATACACCCAGCCAACCAGCCACACACACACACATACACACACACACATGCACATGCGCACACACACACACACACACACACACACACACACACACACACACACACACACACACACACACACACACACACAATAACCCACACATGCTTATACTCACGCAAACATAGCTATGTACAACAAACATACCCAGTTTACCATGACTAAACGCTTATAGCAGTCAGATGTGGTATACAGTTTCTTCAATTTATCATTGTGCTCGAGACTTTCCACTGCAATGCTAATAACAAGCAGTAGAAGGACATGAGTTCCAGGATTCATTGTCAAGACTATCTTGCAAATTTGTTCTGCTTGTACAAGTAGCTACTTTTATCAAACTTGAATATTTCCTAGCAAATTAGGAACTTTTATAGTCAACAGTTTCTAAGTAACTATTGATAAGTTATATGCATGCATAAAATTTACCTCTCACCATAGTAATAGCATGTCTATAATTCCCCTTTAAACATTTTCCTTTTAAGAGAGTATCCTCCTGGAAGTTAAATATTACATAAAAATGTAGTGTAAGCTGTATTACAAATATTGTAACCACATAACTTATTCAAACTGTAATTTAAACAATATAATAGCATTTAATGGAAGATAGTTTGGACAAATGGAGCTACACCTCTTTATATCAATCATTTTCACCATGCGCAATGTATCCAACCAAAGGTCATATTATTAAAAGCTGTGAAGATGTATCTATTATGTAATTTATATTCGGCATTATCTTTTGGCTGCAAAGAACCTTAAAGAAGACTGCTGTGGTTCTTGGACCTTCAACATGTTGGGTTTTCTGTTGATCGTGTGACAGTTGAAGTTGGCTGTCTCATCACCATACTTCCAACTTTGATGATTATCCCAAATTGGATATACCTGCAAAAGGTTTTTGGAATACTTCTCATGAACAAGCTTTTGTCGATGTGAAAGTATTCAACCCCCTGGCTAAGAGCCACTTCAATCAATCTTTATCTAGCTGCTATTGTAAGAATGAAAATAAGAAGAAAAAGGCATACGATGAGCGTGTCCGAAATGTTGAACATGGTACTTTCAACCACTTGTTTTTTCTGTTGCTGGTGGCATGGGGCCAATCACCACAACTTTCTACAAACATTTAGCTTCTCTGCTGTCAGATAAGTCGAACCAGTCATACAATCAAACAATCCGTTGGCTTTGTTGCAGCTTAAGTTTTCACTCCTACTATCCTTAATCATGTGCTTGAGGGGATGCCAGTGACTATAGCAAAACTTAACAATGTATTCCATCTACTGCAGAGTACAATATGTTGAATTCTTCAGTAAGTACTTGTGTTGCCATCTCTAGGATATTTAACTGTAGGGTTTCAGCATCATGGGATATAGTTGATCTGTTGAACTATTGATATAATAATTCAGTTTTATAAGTACTACAAATTAATAATTATTTTTGTATTAAGGCTCCAGTGATTACCTTTTTTTAGTCTTGGTAACCCTGAGACTAGACCCCTGACCTATTGTACATGTAATTGTCAAATTAATTATGGCATTAAAAGAACACTATTATTTTTATGGATAGATACCTTAGTGCTTTTTAAATTTTTATTATATTTATCTATATAATAGTTTAGAAAAGTCTCTCTTGCAAGAGCAGTTCATATGTAATACAGTTGTTAAAATAACATGTGTATATGTAACTATGCTAGTACAGTAGCTAACTATGATGCCAATTTGTAGATATCTATAATTATAACTAGTTAAGGCATCTACTATTAATAGCTAACTGATAGGTTAAAATGTGTGATCACACACTGGTATCTACTAAAAGTAACCCTTACTCATTTTCAGTTCCTACTATAAAAATTTGAATTGATATTATAAATTTTATGCATGCATATAATTTTTTGACCCTTCACCATAGTAACAACATGCCTATATCCCCTCTTTAAATGTTTACCTTTTGGAGAGTATATCCTCCTGATCAAGTACTGCATCCTGGAAGTTATAAGTTGTATGTAGTAAGCTAGCTGTATTACAAATAAATTATTGTGACTACATAACTTATTGAAACTATATCTTATATAAAATTGACAATATCGTTTAATAGAAGACAGTTTGCACAAGTGGAGCTACATCTCTATGATGTTGTATGAATTATTTCCACCATGTATGATGTATCCCAACAAAGCTGTGAAGATGTATCTATTATTCTTTTAGTTGCATTATTTAGATACTTTGTAGTACCCTTTTAGCAGTAGTTATGTAAAATAATTTAGTAAAGTATCTCTTGAGCCATTGATATGGAGTACAGTTGTTAATAAACCTAACTGTATTATATGTATCACTAGTATAGTTATTAACTGTTATGCCAATATAATAGCTAACTAAAATGATCATACACTACATGGTACATACATCTACTAAGGATAACCTTTACTCCAGGGGCGGTTTTAGGGGGGTTTCTGGGGTTTCCAGAACTCACTCTGAACTAGCGTGCGCCCCTACAATTCACTGTAAATTCAGAAGTGTGATGTTCATACTGATGGTATGACTCCTACGGTAACTTAGTGTGGTCGTCATACTTCTGAAGTATGACAACCACACTAACTAAGCGACTGCAGGAGTCATACCATCAGTATGAACTTCACACTTCTGAATTTACAGTGTTTGTCTGGGTGAAAATTATAATTATTATTTGTTGTAGCTACTGTGCAAACCTCAAGAAGAGTGTGGTGCATAAAAGAAACAATAGTACAATTACAATCATAAATAATTACTAATTGATTGATTAAATGGTATCTAGACCAGCTATAGGGTGTGCTTGAATTGTTCAATCTCTGTCAAATTAATCACATGTTGGGGTAAGGAATTCCAAATTTTAATAGCGGACAGAAAAAAAGAAAATTTGTAAGAGTTAATTCTTGTCATCGGTATTATAAATCTTTTATTGTGTCCTCTGGTGTGGTAGATGTCAGGGTTAGGAATAAGAAGATTGTCAGCATTTATGTCAACTTGGCAGTTTATGATCTTATATAACATTATAGCCTTTTTTCATTTCTAAATCTGGTTAACGTGGGCCAGTTCAGGTTGGATAACATTCAATCACACTTGCATACCGGGAATAATTGTTAGTTACAAATCTCACTGCAAGCCTTTGAACATTTTCGATGGTGTCAATATATCTCTGCATGTGGGGTGACCAGACAGTGCTTGCGTATTCTAATATAGGTTCAACAAGAGCCTTGTAACAATTGCTTTTGGTTTGGGGGAGACACCTGCTTATATTACGTTGTAAAAAGCATTTTACATTATTGGCTTTCTTAATTATTTGTTTGATACGCTCTGACCAGGATATATTCTGATCAATAGTCACCCCTAAATATTTGGCATGAATTACTTCCTTTATAGTTTGGTTTTGCAGAGTGTATTGAGCTAATATTGGGGGTTTTTTGCTGGTAATTCTAAGAAATTTGCATATTTTGTAGATTAGATGACATTTTCCAAAATAGTGCCCACTGTTCTAAAGTGTGGAGGTCTTGCTGTATGCAGTCTGTGGCAGTCATCTTGTGAGTGAATAGTAGTATACAACAGTACATCATCTACATATAATTTTATTTTGGATGTGAATTACAAAGAGTTATACATTTTATGGCTCTTTCTATTGGCAAAACTTTCATACTTTTACCTTTGAAATCACCTTCACAGCATTAAAAAGCACGTAGTGACCTTTTTTTTGTCTTCAACTTGCAGCTAGGCTGAAGTTGCAATTTCAGAGAACCAGAAACCCCCTCTGAAAATTTCTAGATCCGCCCCTGTGTAACTCATTTCCATTTCTCACGAGATGGTTGTCTGGCAACCTACTAAGGGGGCATCTCCAAACTGATTTTCGTACGCTTAACGTCATAATTACGTTAAGGGGGGAGGGGGGTTCAGCCCATGACGTTATTAATTTTTATTAAAGCAGTTATAGTGTAAACAGCTATAGAACAGAGAAAGTGACGTGATTAAATAGCTATACTGTTTGTAAACCATGTTTTCAGGTAAGGAATATAACGTTTTGTGCTTCTATTGCCAATGCATTGTTTACATAGTGTGACGTTAGGGGGGGAGGGGTCTGAAGTTAGCGTCATTATGACGTTAAGCGCACATAAATCAGTTTGGAGATGCCCCCTAAGTTTAGTATCTTATTAATTAGCGAATTGATTAGCGGCCATACATGATAAAGCAGCCATTTATGGCAAGAAGGAAGTCAGTGACCATGTATCATAAACAATAAAATTACCGGTACTGTAGCTACCAGTAGTGGTTACACGCGTCACGCACATTCATAATGATTCATTAGACCAAAAACCCAGTTTTTTTTGTTGATACATGGTCACTGACTTCCTTCTTGCCATAAATGGCTGTTTTATCATGTATGGCCGCTAATAAATTCGCTAATTAATGCGTTATGCGTGTTTCAAGTACTGTAATATACTGTAGTAACGTAGCTGGGCGCTAGTCTGGCGTAGCCGACCAGCGAGCGTAGCGCGAGGGTCTGGTGACAGCCGCATTCAGTACCTGTGCAGATGGAATGCAATTAAATTTGAAAACACGCGCGAAACACGTGAACAATTTCCGGTAACAGAGCGCGACAGCTACTGTACTTGCGCTTGAATAGCGTCTATTTCCTCTACAAACCCTTACATTTGTGCTGGTTGTGGAAAAGACAGAAGAAGCTCGCCATAATCAGTGGCAAATCGGGAATAACGTCATAGAATGTTGTTAATTGGTCACTAAGCGATCTGATTGGACGCACCAGTTTTTCGTAAGGCTGGCACAGGTACTGAATGCGGCTGTCACCAGACCCTCGCGCTACACGCGCGGGTTGGCTACGCCAGACTGGCTGGGCGCACGCTGTACTATACGTACACTGTACAGTACTGACATCTGGCGCCGCCCGCCTCTTCGCACTGAATTGTAAGGGTCTGGTAAAATCAGTATAGATACCTCGGTGGTAATGCTTTCCCCAGGGCTAGATGGACTGCCCTTTTGCCACCACCCCCAGCACCAGTTAGCTAACACTAGTGTGCTGGACAACTAAGAGACGAAAGGGTAGGACTCAGTAGTCCCTATGCCCATGCATGCATCAAGGTGACCCATATATTGTACATAAATTACATCACAAAAGATGTTAGTTCTCCTGTTCGAATGTTCGCAAAATAATGATTGCTTACTTTACAGGATTATCAGTAACAGAGAAGATACCACCATGCTCCAACAAGCAGGGTTATCTGATTGGCTAACTTGGCAATGGCAACTAAACTTAATGTCATCAAACTTAATGTGCTGTAGTGCAGTATACAAGGAGCCATCACGCATGATTACATATTAGCTAATGACCACATATTAGAAGTATCTGAACAACATGCACTCTTATTTGTGAATCTTGATTAACAGATTGTCATCCTGGTCCTCACACATATCCATATGCACGTCACCATAGCTAATAATAAAGGCAACAAAAATTCTGTTTTTTAAAACGCAACCTTAATAATTGCTCAAGAAAAGTTAAGGAATCAACATACCGCTGTATCTCACAATAATTAGACCATAAATAGATTGTGCATCAGCTGTGTGGGATCCATACTATAATTCACATATCCAACAATCACAAAAAGTACAACATCTTGCAGCCCAATGGATTTACAATGACTATTATAATATAGTATATTTAGCTCAGTCTCGGCAATGTTAAGTAAACTACCCTGGCAATCTCTTGAGACCCATCATAAATACCTAGATTACATGTCAAGTTCTTGCACAAGTGTATCTCCAGCTTGCTATCTTTATCTCCATTTCATCACATTATTTATCATCAATGAGAACAACCAGATCACACCACCCATTACATTTCATCATACCATCTTAATCCACATGCAAGGTCATATAACAACGGTTATTCCTCCAGAACTATTAAAGAATGGAACACCACCTTGCCACTATATATTATTAAAACCTCTGACTCTGATTCATTTATGTCCTTTTTACAATCACTTGTAAATGTTGTAATTAGATAATTGGCCTGTGTAGTGTAACTCTCTTTTCTTTCCTGAACATACCAGTAGGGCTGACTGTTCAGTGTAAAATAATAAATAAATAGTTATAGCTATGTAAAATAATTCACCACCTAGTAGACACTGACATTGCAATTTTACTCCCATCCCATCCTTGTAGCTAACCACTATGCACGTGAACACTCAAATAGACCATAATTACTATTATTATTATTGTGTATAATTTTAAACCTAATACACATGAGTATAAATAATATGCCAGTTAAATAATGTACGTAGCTACATATCTGGTACAAATATAACTAGTTGTATAGAGGTACACTGGTATACATCTAGAGTATCATTCGCTTTATTTCAGCACTGTTACTAGCTGCATATCACCCTGAATATAAAGTAGCTATAGTTACCACACACATGCATGTGTACCGCACGCACACTTTACAACTCATGCATGCATCATTACTTTGTGTATAATCCAATCCACTTATATGTAAGTACAGCTAATGCTTGCAATTTATAGAATAGTTCTAAAAGTGCTGATTAGTTAGTATCTTCAACTTTGTAGGTGCGTAGTATGTAACGATCATTATTTGCAATCGGGCCTGCGACAACAGAGCATGTGGGCACAAACTACAGGGCCCTGTCACAAAACAGGTCATATCTCAGTGCTGGAATAGATATTTGTTTTATGTAACTTTTATTATAATCAATCAAATGATTAATACAGGCTACAAATTGCATGACAACAGAACAGCGGCATAAAAAGTTATGGGTAATGAAAGTTTGAAAAAAGTAGGCAAAATTCATGTGCCCACATGCCCTGTTTTTGCAGGCCTGGTCACAATTTTTTTTTACTCAGAAGTAGTTAACTAACTGTTTTGGTAAGCCATGTAGCTAGCTAGCAATGAACAAATGGCTAGCGTGATGGTAGAACGTCATTGGGCACTGGATGATACTGCCTGTACTGTTACTATGTAGCTACACCGTAGTACAGAAAGATTATAGCTAGCTAAGTGATAACTGTTGGTATGTAGGTCAGCATAATTCTGACAACTCATACTGTATTATCATAATGGACATGTATGCAGACATGAGAAGGAGGTACAAATGTATGTAAAGAATTCCTTGTCTGAGGGCATGCCCCCCACAAAATGAGCAAGTTACGTAGATTGCAAGATTTCTGGTATTAACAACAGTGAGTATTTTTAAAACAATTTTGATGTAGACAGATGTGTATAATATTATATACAGATATGTTAACAATTTGTGATCAATGATTATTATGTAGCACATAGCTAACAATCACCATTTTAATAGTGACTGTTAACACAAGTTTAGTAGTGTGGTCATGAAAACCAAATATCCTATGCCATAGACATCAAAATAAACACTTCATCACCAGAACCACTACAATTACTACTACAATATTGTAGTCTTCCCTCACCCTTAATTGCCACATTCTTCCTATATAATTATACTCAATAGGACAATAATTGAGAGTGCAAGAAAAATTAGATGGTGAAACTGTTCTCTAGTTACTGAAGGCTTTTACAAGCTTTGTAGCTCAACTTTCAAAATGACCTACCAACCCAGTCTGAAACATTTCAGCTTCATTGGCTAACAGATGCTATTCTGTGCGGTTTCATAAGTGAGTGATTGTTGTTACAGTGGTTATTCAGCCTTCCCAAGAAATCCAATAAATAAACCTTGTGTTCATATATGGCTTTAGTCTAAAAGAAACAGGAAAAATCAGCCTACGTAGCAGTCGTAGCTACACAAACTATGTCATGTCAGATAACTGACCTGTGGTTGTACAATCAATTAATTGCCTATATACATCATAATACTACTGCATACTGTGTGTAGCTAACACTCCTACAGATAGAATGGTTTCAGGTTATTGCATCAAAACTCACACCACTTAAAGAAATCATCTATATAATAACATTAATATTGTTTTATCACATGATATTTTAGCTCTGATTTTACTCCAGATGAAGTTGTTGGTGGAGCTGGAGCATCATCAACAGTAGCTTTGAACACCAAATGCCTGTTCGAAGCAGAAGACTATAGTACAATGAATGATAAACTACCACAAAACCAGAAATGCAATCCATGGATGAGGGATCCATGGACAAGATACTGTAGCTATAGCCTATAGCTATAGGCCACTGTTTAATGATTTTCTGTTATTTTTATCAGCACCCACATGTATTTCACTGCTGCATGTATCATATTTCAGCATTCTCTAACCAATTAAAGCTTTTGATTGTGTCGACCATAGTATTTTACTGCAAAGCTACTTTATCATGGTATTAATGGTGATGCTCATTTTGACTAACAGGTTTTTAGTGTAGAAGGACCAAACAGGTTAATTTTTTTCAGGATCTATGGTTGGCTTTAGGGTACAAAACAAAATGAAATCCATGCAAAACAGCCAAAATGGGCGTGGCCTTTAAAAGAACCATTATAAAAAAATACATCATCAACATCATCATTTTGATTTCACAACGTTTTCACCTAGGCTTTTGAATGTTGCACTGTTTTATATACAACTTGGCTGTTTTGCATAGCTAACTCAGGGTAAGATCCAGGATCTGGCAAGGGGAGGGGCACAAACAGTTTAAGTTGTTGGTGGTTGGGGAAAGCAGATTCTCTTGTTAGTTGCTGTATTTTTGAAGCAGCAAATAATCACCTCTTAATAGCACTTCACTGTTGATTTTTGTCATTTCGGCCTTTACAGATGGTTGTGAAGCCCTTAAGAGTAATTTAAAAGGCTATAAATGTCTTAAAGTTATAAAACACCAGCAATGTGATATCTATTTTAGAAGTGCTTAGTATACACGAAAGTGCTGAGTGACAGATTGACAGCTATTTTGACTTTGGTTTCAGGCGACTTTGCAATCAATGATAGTTATACATTATATAAATCCTTAGCTTGATGAGATTCAGTATTGTAATCAAAAGACGTATTGCTCCTCCACAAAGGGTAGATTACCCATGCTGGATCTGCCATTGTAACTCTCAGATTTAAATGATAATGGTTTCTAGTCTTCTTTCTTAGATATGAATGCATACATGTAAGCCTCTATATCACATGGCGCAATTCTAATTACAATATTATTGATTGTTGTATTAGTACTAGTAATAGCATGGGTAGCAGTGAAATTTGGGATAAATATCACGAGTGTTGTATTGGAAATGGGAATAAATTTCACGAGGCGAAGCCGAGTGAAATTTACCATTTCCAATACAACAAGAGTGGTATTTATCCCAAATTTCACTGCTACCCATGCTATTCCCAGTTAATACCATACTTGCTGCATATGCGCATGCCGTGCATTAGCGTTGCCATGTACGCAATTTGTCACTATGTACTAAACATGTGTCAACACTAATTGTTAACATAAATTCTAGCCAATGAAATTGCAATTACAACTTTTTCACTGCTACCAGTGAAATACGGGATAAATTTCACTGCTACTATTGAGACTTTTGTATGGGCAGTGAAACAGGTATGGTATTAGTGGTGGAATCACACAGAGTAAATTTAAAAGTATGAAGTTCATATTGACAACAAGAGTAGATTTACACTGTAGAGGGTGCTTCTTTCTCAAAGGTTTTATTATTACCAGTTAGGAGCTAGTAGAAGCTACAAAATGCAATTTCATTGTAATAATCCAACAACTGAATGTGTTCCTGTATAATACTCTCAATAGCAGCTTGACGTATTATATTGAAATACGTCAAGCGATTAGCCAATAGAATTAGTATTACACTTATTTGTCAAGGTCCCATGACAAAAATCTATAATACTAATTTGATTGGCTAAAATAGTGTGGTGTGTTTATATTAGAAGTAAATGTCCGACTTGACAACTATAGTTACCATAGTGATAGTTGCCCCCAAGGTATGACACAATATGGTTGCTTAGCAACGGTTGCTAGGTGATCATTGCTAAGGCAAAAGTCATTTTGAGACCATAGCAACGGTTGCCAGGCAACGGTTGCTAAGTGTGATTGGTCTTTTGCAGTAGTTATTTTTTGAATTTTAGTTGCCTAGTAACAGTTGCTATGGTTGTCGGATTAATTTGCAATAGGATGGATGGCTGTGGTATTCGGGATTAATAGTTCTCGCATTGTAAACAGGAAGGAAATAGTGCTCGGCTTCGCCTTGCACTATTTTACTCCTTTCCTGTTTACAATGCTCGCACTATTAATCCCGAATACCACAGCCATCCATCCTATTACATATACGTATATGACAATGAAAAAGGTAAAAAGAGCAAAGGGAAGGGTTAGTCTGTTCTGAGTTCTAAGAATCAGAGAATTAAGGAACAGGTTAAGGCCTGAGCTGGATGGTGGAAATGCTAATAGCTCTAATAGATTACTGAGCTACTGATAGATTTATCAATTGCTAAATGACTTTTCTAAATAGGAGAAAATGTAAGACCAGGCGTTATCATAATTGAAAATGAGTTAGCCATCTTACAACTCCCATTACCAATTATAGCCATCAGATCTAGTCTTGTCTTCGCAGATCCTATCTAGTCTGGTGGCACCTGACCCATACCTTCAGATTTCAATCTCAGAATGTTTAATATATTTTTCCCAGTTAAAATTACTAAAGCAGCCTTAAAATGCTTTCAGATCATACAAAGATATAAATTTCAATCAGGCATGACAGGATGTAACATTGCTAGTACAATGATTCTGTGAATGCTATCCCACTAGGAACCTGTGAGAAGGCGTAAATCCTGTGAATACAGGGAGTCAGAAACTTGTATGTAACATGAAGAATGCAGAAAAAGTCTTAGACCCAGTATGATGATATAGCAATGCACAGGTTCAATTTCAGCTCACATACATGTACTGAACCACTAGTGGTGCTGTTGAAAGACAATTTTTGAAACAACTTTTCAACTTTTTGGATACATAGTGGAAATTTTCAATCTTTAACTAGTTACCAACCTGATGCTGGGGTTTAATATTTATAGGGGTCAATGGTAAAATTTCATTTGATGAAAAGTTGAACGACACATTAAATAGAATTTTGGTACATAGTTGAATTAATGTACTTCTGCAAAATAGTTCTGCCTTAAACTTTTGTGGTGTACTTAGTGACAACATTTGTGACTGAATTTGACAAAACAAGGCTTCTATGCACAAAGCTTCGTTAGGAGATATGGTGATTTTAAGGAATCATTGTGTAATAACTTCCCAGTGCCTACAGCTGTGCAAACAAAATTTGCACCAATGTTTCATCTATTTACTAGCTATCACTGAGTGGGTGTATACATTTCTGAAACCCAAAATTTACCCTGTTTAGGGCAGCTTTTTTCGTGCGGGTAATAATATCTAATCCAAAACAGCCAAGCTGTAAAAAAGAGTGCGGCCCTGAGAAAGGCTATGGTGAAAAAAGATGTGAAATCCAAGGTGGCGGCCAAGAAATGGCTGTGATGGTAGGTTAATGGTAAAAATTTTAATAACGACAAATCAGGTGAATTTTGTGCCAAGACCAAGTGGCACCAAATTCACCTGAATTGTGGTTATTAAAATTTTTACCATTAACCTACCATCACAGCCATTTCTTGGCCGCCACCTTGGATTTCACATCTTTTTTCACCATAGCCTTTCTCAGGGCCGCACTCTTTTTTTACAGCTTGGCTGTTTTGGATTAGATTTCACTTCTTTTTGTATTTGTATACCCCAAAACCGGCCTATGGCCGGCTTTAGGGCTTTTTAACCTGTCATTTTTTCTTTACTACAGGAAGAAGAAAAGATGAAGCAGGGTGATTTCTTTGTAGCTGACCTCTCTGCAAGGTGACCCTTCTAGCTGATCTCTCTACCGGATGACTTGTTTGTAGCTGAACTCTCTACAGGGTGGTTTGTTTGTAGCTGAACTCTCTACAAGGTAACTTCTTCTAGCTGATCTTTCTACAGGGTGATTTGTTTGTAGCTGAATTCTCTACAGGGCGATTTGTTTGCAGCTAAACTGCTGAACTCTCTACAATGTAACTTCTTCTAGCTGAACTCTCTACGGGTGGCTTGTTTCTAGCTGATCTCTCTACAGGGTGACTTGTTTCTAGCTGAACTCTCTACAGGGTGATTTGTTTGTAGCTGAACTCTCTACAAGGTAACTTCTTCTAGCTGATCTTTCTACAGGGTGATTTGTTTGTAGCTGAATTCTCTACGAGGCAATTTGTTTGCAGCTGAACTCTCTACATGGTAGTTTCTTTGTAGCTGAACACTCTACAATGTGACTTCTTCTAGCTGAACTCTCTACAGGGTGACTTGTTTCTAGCTGATCTCTCTACAGTGTAACTTGTTTCTAGCTGAACTCTCTACAGGGTGATTTGTTTGTAGCTGAATTCTCTACAAGGTAACTTCTTCTAGCTGATCTTTCTACAGGGTGATTTGTTTGTAGCTGAATTCTCTACAGGGCAATTTGTTTGCAGCTGAACTCTCTACATGGTAGTTTCTTTGTAGCTGAACTCTATACAATGTAACTTCTTCTAGCTGAACTCTCTACAGGGTGACTTGTTTGTAGTTGAACACTCTTCAGGGTGATTTGTTTGTAGCTGAACTCTATACAAGGTAACTTCTTCTAGCTGATCTTTCTACAGGATGATTTGTTTGTCTCTACAGGGCAATTTGTTTGCAGCTGAACTCTGTACATGGTAGTTTCTTTGTAGCTGAACTCTCTACAACGTAATTTCTTCTAGCTGAACTCTCTACAGGGTGACTTGTTTCTAACTGAACTCTCTACAGGGTGATTTGGTTGTAGCTGAACTCTCTACAAGATAACTTCTTCTATCTGATCTTTCTACAGGGTGATTTGTTTGTAGCTGAATTCTCTACAGGGCAATTTGTTTGCAGCTGAACTCTCTACATGGTAGTTTCTTTGTAGCTGAACTCTCTACAATGTAACTTCTTCTAGCTGAACTCTCTACAGGGTGACTTGTTTCTAGCTGATCTCTCTACAGGCCTAGGGTGACTTGTTTCTAGCTGAACTCTCTACAGGGTGATTTGTTTGTAGCTGAACTCTCTACAAGGTAACTTCTTCTAGCTGATCTTTCTACAAGGTGATTTGTCTGTAGCTGAATTCTCTACAGGGCAATTTGTTTGCTGCTGAACTCTCTACATGGTAGTTTCTTGTAGCTGAACTCTCTACAATGTAACTTCTTCTAGCTGAACTCTCTACAGGGTGACTTGTTTGTAGCTGAACCCTCTACAGGGTGATTTGTTTCTAGCTGAACTCTCTACAAGGTAACTTCTTCTAGCTGATCTTTCTACAGGGTGATTTGTTTGTAACTGAATTCTCTACAGGGCGATTTGTTTGCTGCTGAACTCTCTACATGGTAGTTTCTTTGTAGCTGAACTCTTTACAATGTAACTTCTTCTAGCTGAACTCTCCACGGGTGACTTGTTTCTAGTTAATCTCTCTACAGGGTGACTTGTTTCTAGCTGAACTATCTACAGGGTGATTTGTTTGTAGCTGAACTCTCTACAAAGTGACTTCTTCTAGCTGATCTATCTACAGGATGACTTGTTTCTAACTGAACTCTCTACAGTGTGATCTGTTCATAGCGGAACTTTTTACTGGGTGATTTGTTTGCAGCTAAACTCTTTGCATGATTGTTTCTTTGTAACTGAACTCTCTACAAGGTAACTTCTTCTAGCTGATCTCTCTACAAGATGACTTGTTTCTAACTGAACTCTCTACAGTGTGATCTGTTCATAGCGGAACTTTTTACTGGGTGATTTGTTTGCAGCTAAACTCTTTGCATGATTGTTTCTTTGTAGCTGAACTCTCTACAATGTAATTTCTTCTAGCTGAACTCTCTACAGGGTGATTTGTTTCTAACTGAACTCTCTACAGGATGATTTGTTTGTAGCTGAACTCTCTACAAGGTAACTTCTTCTAGCTGATCTTTCTACAGGGTGATTTGTTTGTAGCTGAATTCTCTACAAGGCAATTTGTTTGCAGCTGAACTCTCTACATGGTAGTTTCTTTGTAGCTGAACTCTCTACAATGTGACTTCTTCTAGCTGAACACTCTACAGGGTGACTTGTTTCTAGCTGATCTCTCTACAGTGTAACTTGTTTCTAGCTGAACTCTCTACAGGGTGATTTGTTTGTAGCTGAATTCTCTACAAGGTAACTTCTTCTAGCTGATCTTTCTACAGGGTGATTTGAATTCTCTACAGGGCAATTTGTTTGCAGCTGAACTCTCTACATGGTAGTTTCTTTGTAGCTGAACTCTCTACAATGTAACTTCTTCTAGCTGAACTCTCTACAGGGTGACTTGTTTGTAGTTGAATTCTCTACAGGGTGATGTGTTTGTAGCTGAACTCTCTACAAGGTAGCTTCTTCTAGCTGATCTTTCTACAGGATGATTTGTTTGTTTCTACAGGGCAATTTGTTTGCAGCTGAACTCTCTACATGGTAGTTTCTTTGTAGCTGAACTCTCTACAATGTAACTTCTTCTAGCTGATCTTTCTACAGGGTGATTTGTTTGTAGCTGAACTCTCTACAATGTAACTTCTTCTAGCTGAACTCTCTACAGGATGACTTGTTTGTAGCTGAACCCTCTACAGGGTGATTTGTTTCTAGCTGAACTCTCTACAAGGTAACGTCTTCTAGCTGATCTTTCTACAGGGTGATTTGTTTGTAGCTGAATTCTCTACATGGTGATTTGTTTGCTGCTGAACTCTCTACATGGTAGTTTCTTTGTAGCTGAACTCTACAATGTAACTTCTTCTAGCTGAACTCTCTACGGGTGACTTGTTTCTAGCTGATCTCTCTACAGGGTGACTTATTTCTAGCTGAACTATCTACAGGGTGATTTGTTTGTAGCTGAACTCTCTACAATGTAACTTCTTCTAGCTGAACTCTCTACAGGATGACTTGTTTCTAGCTGATCTCTGTACAGAGTGACTTGTTCCTAGCTGAACTCTCTATACAGGTGATTTGTTTGCAGCTGAACTCTTTTACATGGTGGTTTCTTTGTAGCTGAACTCTCTACAAAGTGACTTCTTCTAGCTGATCTATCTACAGGTTGACTTGTTTCTAACTGAACTCTCTACAGTGTGATCTGTTCATAGCGGAACTTTTTACTGGGTGATTTGTTTGCAGCTAAACTCTTTGCATGATTGTTTCTTTGTAACTGAACTCTCTACAAGGTAACTTCTTCTAGCTGATCTCTCTACAGGGCAATTTGTTTGTAGCTGAATTCTCTACAGGGTGATTTATTTCAGCTGAACTCTCTACATGATAGCTTCTTTGTAGCTGAACTCTCTATTAGGTACCTTCTTCTAGCTGATCTAACTACAGGGTGACTTGTTTGTAGCTGAATTCCCTACAGAATAACTTGCAATGTAATATAACTGAGTAAATTATACATGCAGCTGAATGCTTTATTAGGGTGACTGTTCTATTAGAGTATCTCGATCTCGCATTTGCTGCACATAGTTGCCTTTCGAATCATAACTCAGTGATTTGTAATCCGATTCTTCTGTACTACTGCAAGAACTTTCCATGATGATTATTCCAGCTACATACTGATTTTCAGCTCGTTGCTCTAAGCGGTTTGCCTGGTAGACACGAAAACTAATAGTTTTTTTATTCATAAAAATCGATCGCGTAATTTTGACACAGGTTGGGTTTTGTGTCATATCTCCATGGTCTTTATTCCGATTCCTTTCAAACCACAAAAAGGCACTCCTACGATGGTTGCTCCATCTACATATCAATTTTCAACTGATTCCTCCAAGGGGTTTACCCTGTAGGCGTGACAGACCTTCGACCTTATTTTACGCAAATAATCTGTCATAACTCCGTGAATGTTCATCGGATTCCTACCAAAGTTGGTACACAAATCCGCCGTAATGAGCCCTTTAAGGGTGCCAAATTTCAGCCCGATCCGAGCACGGATTTGTGTTTTATGGCGGATTTTGCGAAGTGTGCGAAATGAAGAAGAAAAAAACGAAGAAATTAAAACGAAAGTTTGTTCGCTCGTATCTCAGAAATGGCTGTAGCGATTTTCTTCAAATTTGGTATGTAGACTCCCCTAACTGGGCGG
Source organism: Dysidea avara (assembly GCF_963678975.1). NCBI lineage: Eukaryota > Metazoa > Porifera > Demospongiae > Dictyoceratida > Dysideidae > Dysidea > Dysidea avara. Next base: position 14,640,526 of record NC_089275.1, on the reverse strand, counting down.
CATATCTCTAGCAAATTTGGTTCCAATCGGATAAGGGATCACAGAGCTACATAGGTGTGCAAATTGCATTTTCTTTCTTCCTGTTAATATACTCACGGTGTGGCGCGCCGGCTTCTTGGGCCGCACGACACACTATCGTGTGTCTTGATCACAGGTGGTAATAATAGGGTGGTAGTAATAGGGTGGGAGGGTGGTAGTAATAGGGTGTGAGGGTGGGGGGTGGTGAGTGGGCTTAATATAGGGGTATAAAATGAAGTAAGAAGACGATTGGAATCCAGAGGCCAAGTTTGGGCTCTCCATGGCCCTCAAATCACTCCAAATTGACTGAGAACACTATTGGCGAGCTCTCTGTGAAGTCCCAGCTATTATCACAAAGCCATGGCCATTTAATGGCGCCAATCTCCCACTCATGGCTTTGACAGGATCGGAAGAAAGCTGCTACAGAAACCAGACTTGCCAGTGCTGAAGGAAGTACAGTGTGGTATATGGTAGGGTGTATTAGACCAGCAATCCATTTCTCGTAAAAACGTAAGTTTGATTTTGTGTGTGTGAAGGCCTTGTTAGCTATATGAAATCCGTTCACATTTTATTTATTCAAGTACATAAACAAGCTGTTTTATTTATGAGAAATAAAAGAAACTTCAAATGGCACCTGTCCTCTTTTTCTACTGATGCCTTAATGCTGTGTGTTGCAACTAAAGTATTATTTCTAGTGAAAACTAATTCATAGCATCTTTAAAGTTACACTGTATCCCTGTAGCCCAAGACCCCTACTTTCTAACTACTGTATGTAATTCATCTATCCAGCTAATTTAATGAGAATCTACCTTCCTGCACTGCTATTTTGAGTATTGGAGGAAGAAAACTAATATATAAGGCCCCTATTAGATGATTATTAGTTTCTCATCCAGCCTTTCTAATTGTTATGATGCGGGCGGGAGGGTATTACCATTATGCCATTATTTTATAATATTAACACACTGATGTACAGACCTTGTCCAAATTGTCTTTCTTTCTTACTACAAACATTTCCTTCACCAGCTGATTCTAGTTTTCGTAATTGCCAACTGTTTTTCGACGGTCAACTGAAAGCCTGCTTTGATGAAGTCGATAGAGCATGATTGCAACTGGCACTGCAGCAATTTGCTAAGGAAAACAACCCTGGTGATATATAGCGCATTGTAGCGTTCATCAACAAAAAATATAACAGTTTGGTATCACGTGTTCTTCTGAGCATGCGCAGAGTAAATAATGGCTTACCATGCAGTAGCTTAAGAAGGATGCGGGCGGTGGATGAGAAACTAATAATCACCAAATAGGGGCCTAAACAAGTTTATATGGCCTCATAAAGAGGTGCACAACAAGTGATAGCACGTTCAGCTAGGACAGCCAAACATTGCAATACCTTTCTTACCACTGTTAGCTATCAGTGCTGCAAAATACAGCATTCACATAAAATAAATTCGTTTAGTGTAAAATGTTTTTGCATGAAATTTTATCCCAAATTTTTATCATAAAATGTGACCGGATTTCACATAACAAGGCTTCCACACACACAAAATCAAACTTACGATTTTACCAGAAATGGATTGCTGATCTAATACACTATCATATTTCACACTGTACTTCCTTCAGCACTGACAAGTCTGGTTTCTGTAGCAGCTTTCTTCCGACCCTGTCAAAGCCACGAGTGTGAGATTGGTACCATTAAATGGCCATGGCTTTGTGATAATGGTGTGTAGTGAGCTGGGACTTCACAGAGAGCTCGCCAATAGTGTTCTCAGTCAATTTGGAGTAATTTGAGGGCCATGGAGGGCCATGGAGAGCCCAAACTTGGCCTCTGGATTCCAATCGTCTTCTTACTTCATTTTATACCCCTATATTAAGAGCACCGTCCACCCCCACCCTCCCACCCTATTACTACCGCCTGTGATATTATTACCCGCTCGAAAAAAGCTGCTCAAAACGGCAAATTTTTGGTATCAGAAATGTATACACCCACTCAGTGATAGCTAGTGAACAGATGAACAATTGGTGCAAATTTTGTTTGCACAGCTGTAGGCGCTGGGAAGTTATTACACAATGATTAATTAAAATCGCCATATCTCCTAACAAAGCTTTGTGCGTCGAAGCCTTGTTTTGTCAAATTCAGTCACAAATTGTTTATGCGACAGTAATAGAAAACAGCAGTTAGTGGTATACATAAAGGGGATAGCTTAGCTCTTTTAAATATTGTACATAATACATTTTATTATTTTCCACTTTACTACATCATAAGTAGCCTATTAGGCTACCTACATTGTGCTGGCCTGCAGTACATGCTCAAACATATAGCTTGTTATGCTTGTAAATATGTTCACTAGTTAACAGTGTTTTTGACTAATATACATGTAGATACAAACTTTTGGCTTGTCAGCAACTGTATTGTATATATATACAGCCTGCACATTTATGGTAATTTTATCATCTTGGCTGCTGTTTGAGTTGTTTGCTTGACTGTTTTATTAGAGTATGTTCATGCAAGAATTTTTCAACATGGTTCATAACAACTATTCTTCCTGTGGTAAAATTACACTTAATGCTTTGAACACCCATATATTTATAATAAAATTAATGCCTATAGTCCAGCGCTGCTATAGTCATACTAAAACTAAATCATAGAGTGCCTGTAGTCATTTTACTGTATGAGTATACAGTAGCTACATGTTAACATCATAACATATGCCAGGAAGCAAATGAATAACTTTGTTTAAGTATATTGTATAGCGTAAATTTACTTTACTACTCTATAAAGTATGTAATGATTCTAGAAGAATAAATCATTTGAGAAACCAACTGAGCCACCATCATGTTAGTATTGCTTCTGTAGAATCTATTCAAAGGTTTGGCTAATTTATTGCTAAAGATCTGTCAGTGGCTAGGACTGCATGCAGCCCCAGAAACCCATACCTTTGTGCCTTCGTACTTTCTCCTGGAAGCCCTTGTTTAAAGCTTCTGGCTAATTGCTGTATGCTCTGTAAACTACTAACTAAAGGATAGTGCAGTAAAATAAAACTTTTTAAAATTCTGACTTGTATATATTCAATTTGAGTACAATAATTAATTTTAGACTGTGCCTGGGAATACCAGTCATAACTATCACCCATTTTCAAGTATCGAAAAACACCAATTTTATTAAGCATTCAGATTGTTGTAGCTTGCCAATGGTTATATACAGCTACGCATACAAATTTTCACTCAGTATTTATTACCTTCCTATACAACTAAGTTTTCTGTCATTTTAGATAGTATTTAAACTGAGGAAAACTGTATCAGGCAAGCTCTAAATAAGGGGTGGGTGGTAGGGGCCAAGAGGCTGTTTTATAAATTAAAGGAAAAAATGTAGGTATGAATTATACTAAATTATGGCCCATTAATTCAGGGCACAAAACGTGCTAAAATTAATGGAAATTTACAACACAGGTAATTATCCAATACCATGGAGCTGTACACAGCCACCTATTGGGTGGTCAGGGCTATATCAAGGCCCCTGCCCACTCGTATGGCTCACCACTGAGGTTGGAAAAAGCAGTGAGCAAAAGTAGACCACTAACTTTGGTTGACTGTAACATTAAATGGAGTTTAAATATCTTCAAATGGCGGCTGTAAGTTAATTTTGGACACGATAGCAGCATCCAGCGTTTGATTGTGGTGGGCAATAATAGGAATATTTGTGCCTTAATAAGAATGCTTGCAGATGCACCATGTGCTCAAAAATTGGCAGTGGATAATGTATACCATTGACTCCTCTCTCACTCCCCGGTTACTTGGAAATTTAACATTGCTTAGGGAAGGGTTTTCATATATTGTAGTATAAGTATGCACCTTTTACATCACACATTATATGTATTTAATAAGTACTAGCCTGCTGCAGTCCTTGCGTATTGCTACATGTAGTAGATGGATTTATTTATATGGTGCCATTGTATTTATGTGCATTGCTTACTTGCTGTTGTCTTACTTGTATATGTGACCAGGCCTGCAAAAACAGGGCACGTGGGCACAAACTGCATCCCGTCAGTCTAAAAGTCATATCTCAGTACTGGAACAGAATATTTGCATTTTTTAACTTACATCATAAAGCCAATTAAATGCTTACTAGGTGATAAAAAATTTATTGCCATGCCATATTGGTGTAAAAAATTATGAAGTCAAGGAAGTTTGAAAAAGTAGGAAAAAATCATGTGCCCACATGCCCTGTTTTTACAGGCCCTGTAGTTAGGATCCGCAACACGAAAAATCGATATCCTCCAATCAACTACCTAGTAACAATTGTCATGTATTAGGCTAAGTGTAACATGAATAACACCAGTGTGGCAGCCAAGTTTGTCACTTTCTTCTGGTAGAAAACAATACAAATGTCTTGAAATCACGTGATTTTTCGTTGCAGCGGTTCGTAGGGTTCTTCGTATGCCACGATATTCACTCTCAACATTGTTCAAGTAGTCTATCATCAACTCAAAGTATTGGTGGTTTGATTTTATTGGTCAGTTTCTGGTGGCAGCACGATCTGTGCAGCTTTTTGGTGAAAGAAAAATATTTCTTCTTCTGAAACACAGGACAAGCAGAGCAACAACTGTGCCGTGGGTCAGCAATGACCACTTGACTTTAGAATGTACAGTCTGAGGCCCAGCCTTTCTAATCAGCATAGCTAAATCAGTATGTGTATAGCTACACTACAAAGGAAACAAGTATGGTGACAAGCTGAATCAACTCAGTCTAAGCAGAATCTAAAGGAATTTTGTGCAGTGTGTGAGGAGCAAACATTCAGATACCTCAAGGAGGCTATATTGTGTGAACATCAATGATTCATTAACAGAGTAGTGGACTATTGTCAGATATCTCAGCCTGCGTACTGAGTTGAATTCTGGATGGGGTCTATTTTACAGAATGGAATGCTTTCTGAATCAACTTGCAGCTTGGATAGCTGCTATCATTGCATTTTATCAGTGGAACCTCCAGGAAAATGGAATAGGATAATTATAAAACATTAATTGATTGTTTAGGTAATCATGACTTTATTCAGTCTAATAAACAGATTATATGGTTGATTGAGTGAGGTATCACTTTCAGAATGTTCAGACGACCAGTGATGAGATGCATGGATTCATCGAATTTTTGTTGTGGTTGGAGACATTAAATATCCAAAAGCAAACTGACTGTATAATATTAATTCACTTTCTTTATATTTTCTCAATTTTGAGCCTGTATACAAATAATTGAATTTTCCTTGTCAATAGAAATCCTAGAATAAGATGGGAGAGAAACTTATCTTTGTTTACCTATACTGTACAACCAAGAGTTCGTAATACTGATTTGTATGGGAGAGAGTGTCTAACTCTCAGTATGGCCTGTACAAACACCCTGCGTAAAGTTCACCTTTCATCAAATCAACACCTTTACTGGGGGATAGAAAACTGTTGATTAGTGTTGCTGAAGAAGGTAAAGCCTTTGTTCTGAAATAAGGCCGAGGTGTTACTTTAAGCAGGGTGTTTGGTGAATGCATTCAAGTTAGACACTTCACCTTATTATGAACTCTTGGTACAACTTCAAAGGAAAATGAAGAAAACATACAGATGAATCAATAAAATCACTACAGTAGGGTGAATTACAGACTAGTGAGATCTTGGTTAATTAATGACAGTGGTTGGAGATTAAGTGTGGTAGCTTCTTGTTCTTGAATATGTTGCAAAGTGGAAGTACAAATCAAAATGGGATATCAATTTCATTATGAAAAATTTGTATACATAAATAATCTAGCATTACTATTTCATTTGTCCTCCACTTAAACATGCTACAACAGTACTAGTGTCAGTACATTGGCAGTGAGTCTACCTTGTAATCTCAACTCTAGAGTAGATCCAACACAGGACAGCCCGCACTGTAACAAATACATGTGATCCCATTGTAATTTCATGGACCAGCTGGACTGGGAATCACTTGAAAATAGACGAACAAATTTAACCTGTTTTGTTTGAAGTGAAGCATGTGAAATGTTACACTTAAGAAATCCTAGGATTCTTAGGTGGTATGTAATTAATGTGAGTGTTCCATTTCAGGTCTGACTAGATACATTGAAATTACACACACATCCTGGTCCAAATCACATTTGCCTGGTGGCTACAGGCATGGTTTCACATGCGGCTTATAATAGAGATTTGGCTGATCTTGGAGTTTTGGCTGATTCAAGGCTAGCAGTCAGACACATCCTTGAATTGTGCAACAGATAAAATCAGCTCACTATTGAAAACGGCATTAGTCCACTGCACCAGCTGTTAATATATAAATAACTCCATGCATACACTTCAGTGATGTTTGCAGAATATACCCTCCTTGCGGTCTGCCAAAATATTTGCTCCTCACACACTGCACAAAATTCTTCAAGTTTTAATTCAGCTGGCTCTTTCCTGTTACCAGTATCTTCCTGCTTGCTTTATTTATACACTGACTTATGACTTGAAAGACCGGCCCAGACTGTTTTCTAAAGTCTAAATAAGAAAAACAGCTCACATAAAGTTCCCTTCCGTATGGATGAACATCACTGATACAGCTCATCCCACAATAATACTTCGTTACTAATGACAACCAACAAAAACCCACAATCGATCCGTTAATTCTTTTTATCTTATGTTTAATCACCCACTGGAGATGCCACTGCTAACTTATAAGGGAAGTTTCAGCAACGGTAAGTTGCAAGCTTCAATTTTAGAAAGCGTTCCGTTCCGTGGTTTAGTCCATCATTCCGTTCCGTTCCGTTCCGTTCCGTAGAATAGTCCCCACCGAAACAAAACGCGGTTTTCACTCATACGTAGCTCCGTGCTCCCTTCTCAAACCTTCTCGAATTGGAATCATTTTTATACTGCAAACACCCTCCACCTTCAGGACCCCACATACCAAATTTGAGCAAGATTGCTTAACGAAATCGTGAAATATAAGCCTAATTTCTTGGTTTTTTTTCTTCGTTTAGGAGGCTCGGGGGACTTAGATTATTCTTTTCGCACACTTTACAAAAACCATTATAAAAGGCAAATGTGTCGCTCATTTGTCTTGAGCTTTGGTACACTTAAGAGCGTATTGCGGCACAATCACGTACCACTGACTGGGTAAGTTTGGTGCAAATCTGATTAATATTCATAGAGCTATGGACGGTTATTTGCATTAAAAAGGCCGCTTTGTTGTCACGCCTATAGGATAAACCACTTAACGGAATACCTTAAAAATCGATATGCATATAGGTTAGGCCACTACAAGTAAATTCCTTGTTTCCCATTTCATTTACCTCAAAAATACATGCGAGCGGGCGGTTCATTATCCATTATTCATTATAGATATTTCAACTAATTTTCGAAATTCATAACTAACTTACAGGTAAGAATACAGTAAAGGTATTAAAACTAAGAACCTGAACAGTGAAAAGCTAGCTAAATGGGCTTTATGAATGCTAAACTAGTTACTGCTATGTAATCACAGGATAAATGATGAATGAAATGTTCAGTTGACAGCAATAATGAATGACCATGCGGGAAGAGAATCTGCATGTGGGCGAGAAATGGGAAACAATGAATTTTCTAGTAGTGGCCTTAACCCTTAACTATCATAGCTCAAATCTTTTGTGATTTAAAAGAAATCGCGTTGACAGTTAGCTACAGAGTTACAAGGAAAAAACCGGGTAGCACTAATTTCACAATGCTTAATGTCTTTTGTGGTTAACTTAAAACTTGTAAAAACGAAAAAAAAAAGTGAAAAGTCTGAGCTCGATCCCAGGACGTTTCGTAATGAGTCAGAGCCATAACCACTGTATCACCCAAACCCTAACCCTAACTTTTGACTACTGATCATGAGAAATCATTCTTTAGATAGTAGAAAGCGCCCTCTAGCTACTATCTTGAAACCTCGTGAAACCAATTGTAGTATAATATGTCAATATATATGCGCGGGGGCACCTGCAGACATATAGCATTGTGAAATTAGTATAAACCCTAATGGAACAGTCACCGCTGGGTAAAAAAAAAGGTGTCGAAAAAAACGTTACTGACCAGTGTTCGAACCAGGGACATCCATACTGAGCAACCAAATCCTTAACCACTGAGCCACTGTTATCACAAGTGATCATCTCACTTTATTTCTACTTTATTGGGCAAGCCTGAGCGAACCCCGCACTAGCAGGAGTTTCGTAGCATGGTTCATGCACAAAAACTACGACAAAAATCGGAACTTACACGTAGCTACTTCGTTAATAACACAAAGAATAATCGGTGCCATTTACTAATCATCCATATAAGGTACATACATCTTTGATAACACAAGATAATATTCGGTGCCATTTGTTAATCATCCATATATTTATTACAGAGTGTTATGCACACTCAAATTCCATATCGAATTATATAAGTTTTCGAGACATGCACATGCAGTACAGTATAATATACTCACTGAGATTAGCACTTAGGTTTTAATTAATTGTGACCATGCAGTTAAAAATATGCTTTAGTGTCTAAAATGAAAGAAAAGATTATAATGTATGTACATAGCTACAAGAGAAACTGATAATTGTACAAGTTTTAACTATGAGTTACAGTTGAATCAATGGGACAACTTTTCAGTTCAGTAAGATGACTTGGGTCAGTAGAATAAATATCTTCCCTATTCTCATACTTTAGCAAAGAAAATGCCACATCAATAGCTGCACATATCACAGTGTCCTTAATATTGTCCTCGTGTTCATGAAACAGATTCGAAAATAACCTTTGATATTCTACAGCACTCAGTTCTATACACTGTTCAATTGAAGTCATTTCCTACAACAAATTATATTGAATAGTAATAGCTATAATGTGTTGTGTGTTCACAAACCTCCACATCTTGAAGTAGCTTGCCTATTGTCTGTGAAAGTTCCAAAAAATGAATTAACTTTGGAAACATAAGTGAGTAATTCATCTGTTGCTTCTCAAACACAAGATGCTGCAAATGATGTTGTATAATCTTTACTTTTGTGTAATATTCACATCTTAAACTAAAGCTTTTGATTATTTCACTGACAAAGATTCCTGCAGTTTCATTTGTTGTACTGCAATTCTTCGTGACATTTACTCCACCCTGTAAATATTAACGTGTCCATGCAAGGTATCATACCATATATCAATAATGTAGCACACACACAAACACACACACACATACACACACACACACACACGCTCACGCTGATGTAGCTACATACAACAAACATACCCAGTCCGCCAGGACTAATCGTTTATAGCAGTCAGATGTGGTATACAGTTTCTTCTGAATCAATAATGTATCATTGTGTTCGAGACTTTCCACTGCAATGCTAATAACAAGCAGTAGAAGGAAATGAGTTCCAGGATTCATTATCAAGACTATCTTGCAAATTTGCTATTTGTTCTGCAACAAGTAGCTACTTTTATCAAACTTTAATATTTCCTGCAAAAATAGACACTTTTATAATAAGTCAACAGCTAGTTTCTAAGCAACTATTGATAATAAGTTATATACATGCATAAATTTTTAACCTCTCACCATGGTAACAACATGCATAACTCCTTTCAAACATTTCTTTTTCCTTTTTTGGAGAGTGTTCTCCTGATCAATTTTTGCAAATACCTAGAAGTTTAAAAATTACAAAATTACAAACATGAAAATTAATGTAGTAAGTTGCATTACAATTAAGTCTTGTGGCAATACACAAATTATTGGAACCATACCTTATAAACACTGACCAAATCAAATTATTATTAAATGGAAGGTAGTTTACACAATTCAACTACCTCTTGTTGCATGAATCATTTTCACCATGATCCTATCTGTAATCCAACCATGCAAGAGTTGTATAATTTTAAATAATCTGTGAAGTTATCTTGTAGCTATTACATATAGTTATGGGTAGTATTGCCTTAGATATTCTTAAAAATTACTCACTTGTATGGTGTATAGTTACAGAATGATTATAAAAGATAATTTAACTATATCTATATACAATGTCTCCCTTGGCAAGGAATGCAGTTAGCTATCAATCAACCTTTAATAGTTAAACTGTATATAGCTATAATGGCAGCTAGCTATACAGTATGTTTAGAGATCTATAATAATTATGCACAACACATGCTAGCTAATAACTAAACATTAGATACAATCATACACTGGTTGTCTACTAAAATTACAGGAATTTTCTTATAAAATTTATTTCATGTTATACAAATTTAAAATACACAATTGCCTAGAAACCTACTAAGTTTAGAATTATAGTGTAAACTGTGGTTTTTTGGTCTAATGAATGTGCATAGCGTGTAACCACTGCCGATATACAGTACAGTATGTAATCAATCCGACCCGTGGTTGTTATGTTTGTTTGTTTGTTTGTTTATGTAACCATGCATTTATCTAACCACGACTGGCTTCCTTTTTGCTTGAGGCATACACATAATTAGTCATCTCGTAGCTACCTACCCAGACCTTGATTATTTCATCGGGGGTGGCGCTTATCAATTAGAGATTATAGCTAAACACCTCCCTGAAGGGTTTGGTCCTCTGGCGTCTGCCCATAGCTAACATGTATTTTTGTCAGAAAAATCGATGACCTTTGTCGCGTGTTAACCGACTTCTCAGAAGTTACAGAACATTGTACACTTTCGACTTCGCTAATAATTATTGGAGGTGGTTACAGAACCGAAAGGTTTTTATTTTCACGCATAGTAGTTGCCCAGAGCAGCGGCGGAGGAAGTAGTTAATATGAGGGGGGGCTGGGCTGACCCAGACTTATTTCTATAGTTTGGTAAGGTGAGACCAAAAAAAAAAAAAAGGGTCGCAACCAACTGACAAGAGCTTTCCACCTCACCAACTACCATTTCTAGCTGATAAACTACATAAAAATCCTTTCATAGCTCGCTACACACTGACTACTTTATTAGAGTGACTGCTCTATTAGAGTATCTCGATCTTTATCGCGGTTTTCAGCCCCACTCCAAGAAAGATAATTTCGGTGTGATATCATTCTGAGGGGGGGCTAAGCCCCCCTCAGCAGACCAAGGGGGGGCTTTAGCCCCCTAGCCCCCCCCTTTCCGCCGCCTATGGCCCAGAGTAGTATTTACTTTTAGGATACGCGACAAGTAATAGAGTCTATTATAGCGTAGGGTTAGGGTCGGGTTCAGTTTTGGTTTCTCTTCTTCACCTTTAGCTCAGGTTACGTCATAGGCGGTGGAAGGGGGGGGCTAGGGGCTGAAGCCCCCCTAAGAATGATATCACACCGAAATTATCTTTCTTGGAGTGGGGCTGAAAACGGTGGGGACTATTCTACGGAACGGAACGGAACGGAACGGAACGGAATTATGGACTAAACTGCGGAACGGAATGCTTTCTCAGATTGAAGCTTGCAGCTTACCATTGCTGTACAAGTTATCAGTGGCACTTCCAGCAGGTAATCAAACGTACCCCGAGAAAGATAAAACGAATTTAAGGATCGATTGTGGGTTCTTGTTGGTTGTCATTAGTAACGAAGTACTAATTGTGGGAATAGCTGACTCAGTGTGTTCATCTTCGGATATATCAAGTAGGGAACTTAATGCATGACTTGTTTTTACTAGTATGTGAGTTATTTTTACTTACTTGACTTTAGAATGTACAGTCCGAGGCCCAGCCTTTCTAATCGGCATAAATCAGTATGTGTATAGCTACACTACAAAGGAAACAAGTATGGTGACAAGCTGAATCAACTCAGTCTAAGCAGAATCTAAAGGAATTTTGTGCAGTGTGTGAGGAGCAAACATTCAGATACCTCAAGGAGGCTATATTGTGTGAACATCAATGATTCATTAACAGAGTAGTGGACTATTGTCAGATATCTCAGCCTGCGTACTGAGTTGAATTCTGGATGGGGTCTATTTTACAGAATGGAATGCTTTCTGAATCAACTTGCAGCTTGGCTAGCTGCTATCATTGCTGAAATTGCATTTTATCAGTGGAACCTTCAGGAAAATGGAATAGGATAATTATAAAACATTAATTAAGTGATTGTTTAGGTAATCATGACTTTATTCAGTCTAATAAACAGAATATATGGTTGATTGAGTGAGGTATCACTTTCAGAATGTTCAGACGACCAGTGATGAGATGCATGGATTCATCGAATTTTTGTTGTGGTTGGAGACATTAAATATCCAAAAGCAAACTGACTGTATAATATTAATTCACTTTTTTTATATTTTCTCAATTTTGAGCCTGTATACAAATAATTGAATTTTCCTTGTCAAGAGAAATCCTAGAATAAGATGGGAGAGAAACTTATCTTTGTTTACCTATACTGTACAACCAAGAGTTCGTAATACTGATTTGTATGGGGGAGAGTGTCTAACTCTCAGTATGGCCTGTACAAACACCCTGCATAAAGTTCACCTTCATCAAATCAACACCTTTACTGGGGGGTAGAAAACTGGTGATTAGTGTTGCTGAAGAAGGTAAAGCCTTTGTTCTGAAATAAGGCCGAGGTGTTACTTTATAATTAAGCAGGGTGTTTGGTGAATGTTAGACACTCTCCACCTTATTATGAACTCTTGGTGCAACTTCAAAGGAAACATACAGATGAATCAATAAAATCACTACAGTAAGGTGAATTACAGACTAGTGAGATCTTGGTTAATTAATGACAGTGGTTGGAGATTAAGTGTGGTAGCTTCTTGTTCTTGAATATGTTGCAAAGTGGAAGTACAAATCAAAATGGGATATCAATTTCATTATGAAAAATTTGTATACATAAATAATCTAGCATTACTATTTCATTTGTCCTCCACTTAAACATGCTACAACAGTACTAGTGTCAGTACATTGGCAGTGAGTCTACCTTGAAATTTCAACTCTAGAGTAGTTCCAACACAGGACAGCCCGCACTGTAACAAATACATGTGATCCCATTGTAATTTCATGGACCAGCTGGACTGGGAATCACTTGAAAATAGACGAACAAATTTAACCTGTTTCGTTTGAAGTGAAGCATGTGAAATGTTACACTTAAGAAATCCTAGGATTCTTAGGTGGTATGTAATTAATGTGTGTTCCATTTCAGGTCTGACTAGATACATTGAAATTACAACACATCCTGGTCCAAATCACATTTGCCTGGTGACTACGGGCATGGTTTCACATGTGGCTTATAATAGAGATTTGGCTGATCTTGGAGTTTTGGCATTTAGCCTGATTCAAGGCTAGCAGTCAGACACATCCTTGAATTGTGCAACAGATAAAATCAGCTCACTATCAGGGGTTAATCTAGGGGGGGGTGGGGGGCACAGGCCCCCTCTGGGTTAGCTATTGCCCCCCCTAGGTTTATACCTAAAGCCTTGAGAAATGGAAAGGTTTAATTGATCCCAAAGTTGTATAATCCAATGGTCAATATTCAATGGCATCACAGTAAAATTTCACCAAAATTGAGTATATTTACACCTAAATTTTCAAAATTTTCCTGGGGGAGCATGCCCCCAGACCCCCCTAGAATCCGAAGCGACTTACTTCGCCCCCCTCTAGGTTAATATTCTGGGTTGAGCCCTGACTATTGAATACGGCATTAGTACACTGCACCAGCTGTTAATATATAAATAACTCCATGCATACACTTCAGTGATGTTTGCAGAATATACCCTCCTTGCGGTCTGCCAAAATATTTGCTCCTCACACACTGCACAAAATTCTTCAAGTTTTAATTCATCTGGCTCTTTCCTGTTACCAGTATCTTCCTGCTTGCTTTATTTATACACTGACTTATGACTTGAAAGACCGGCCCAGACTGTTTTCTAAAGTCTAAATAAGAAAAACAGCTCACATAAAGTTCCCTTCCGTATGGATGAACATCACTGATACAGCTCATCCCACAATAATACTTCGTTACTAATGACAACCAACAAAAACCCACAATCGATCCGTTAATTCTTTTTGTCTTATGTTTAATCACCCACTGGAGATGCCACTGCTAACTTATAAGGGAAGTTTCAGCAATGGTAAGTTGCAAGCTTCAATTTGAGAAAGCGTTCCGTTCCGTGGTTTAGTCCATCATTCCGTTCCGTTCCGTTCCGTTCCGTAGAATAGTCCCCACCGCTGAAAACCGTGATAAAGATCGAGATACTCTAATAAAGTAGTCACTGTGTAGCGAGCTATATGTAAGGATTTTTATGTAGTTTATCAACTAGAAATGGTAGCTGGTGAGGTGGAAAGTTATTGTTAGTTGGTTGTGACCTTTTTCTTTTTGGTCTCACCTTGCCAAAATAGAGATAAGCCTGGGTCAGCCCAACTCCCCCCCCTCATATCAACTACTTCCTCCGTCCCTGGGTTACATTCTCAGTTCTTACTAGCTATAGCTATAGCTACTGAGACTATACTATCTGAGTAACATTTATATATGAGATTAAAGCAGTGGCGAATACAGGGGGTTGCAATGCAGCTGAAACCCCTCTGAGAATAGCGCGCGCTCCAAATTTATTAACGACCCGTCGTGTGGGTGATAAAATCACTACGAGTTATACGTAGTGTGTTATAGTAGGACTTTCTACTGGCGAAACTTTCACTTTTCCTTTGAAATCACAATTACGGCGTTGAAGAGCAGGTTGTGACACCTTTTTTTTTTCTTTTTTTTGGTCTTTGACTTACAGCTAGGCTAAAGTTGAGTGGAATCTGAAACCCCTCTGAAAATTTCTAGATACGCCACTGTAAAGTTAAAATCAAATTCCGATCAAATCAAGTTGTGGATTTTCCTTTTCCAATGGGGCGCTTATAATCTCCAATCAATAAGCGCCACCTGCGAGGAAATTAAATATTTTCTCGGCTTGTTTAAGATTTAAGATACTGGGCAGTCAGCTCAACTGGTTCGCCCGGGTGGTCAAAATCCCCAAAAGGTACAATTACATGCATATACATTCTATTAAACTAATAATTACGATAATTAAGATTAAGTAAGTAAGTAAATTCGTCTATGTCTCTTCATTTAATCAGGATAGAAACTGTACTTATAAGTGTTAAGGGTGGCTTGTGGCAGGATAAAGTGTGATTGACTGATTAGATAATTGATTACATTACTCTTATCCAAACTTTTACACATTCGATCTAACCACTACTATGTTTTGCATCAATTGGAATTGTTTATACAGTAGCTATAGTGACACAATTATGAAACAAAATGTTATCTCATTATAGCTACGTACCCACACATACATAATAGCTTTCATGACATTAGCTATTTTGCTTTTTACAGTAGCTAGTGTGGTGAAAACCACATATTGTATAGTTTGCACTTTAAAATTGTTTGTATACAAGTTAGTTTTAAGACATCAATCTGTCTGCAGCTTGCAATTACCAAGGTTTTTTTTAATTTATTTTACTAATTTGTCAAAATGACAGGGTGGCACCAAAAGGCATAGCCTGTACAAGAGTGGGCTTCCCTCAACACATACATTACAAAAATAACATTACAAGGACAAAGGATAACAATACAAACTACAAAGTACACTACAAAGAAAAGAAACAATACACAAAATGCACAAACACAGAGTTAAAAGCTAAGTACAAAAAATATGTAAATGGCACGACAAAAAGAATTTACAAAAAAAGACTCAGAAAAGTTAACCGGTTGTGCTGAAAAGTTAATGGTGCCAATTTACAAAAAAGGACCCATAAATGACCCCAAGGAATTACCGATCAGTCTCTTTAAATATAGCATCTATTGTATATAATAATATCATATTCTTTTTTTCTCTCTAAGACAATACAATGTTTTGTGCAATAACTAGCATGGCTTCCATTGTAAGAGGTCCTGTGAAACACAGTTATTGGGTGTAGTTAACGATTTTTCCAAAGCACTGGACTCCAAAAATCACATTGATGCATTGTTTCTAGACTTCTCTAAAACATTCGATAAAGTCCCTCATGAATAACTGTGCCTAAAATTATCACACTGTGGAATTAATGCTTGGATGCTTACAGAAAATTTTTTTCAAGCAGACGATCCCAAACAGTAGTTATTGATGGTGATAACAGCAAACCCTCTACCATACTCTCTGGAGTACCTCAAGGGACAGTGCTAGCCCCACTATTATTCCTTATCTTTATCAATGACATCGTACAAGACCTACATATATTGCACTGTTAGACTCTATGCAGACGATATTTTAATTTATCATACCATCCATACCTTTGAAGACTGCATCCTTCTTCAGCATGACTTATCTTCCTTGCAAGTATGGGCTACAAAGTGGGAAATGGAGTTCAGTCCATCCAAATGTGTGTATGTAACAATCTCTATCAAACACCACCCCATCAAGTACAATTATTACATATCCAATCACTTAACACAGAAGGTTTCTAGTGCAAAATACTTAGGATTAACTTTTGATGAACATCTCACCTGGAAAAACCACATTCTTATTATCTGTGCTAAGGCCAATGGTACTCATGCTTTTATAAGAAGAAACATAAACTACTGTCCAAGACATATCAAATCCAACTGCTATAAAACTTTTGTTATACCCATCCCTGAATATATAATACTGTATGCATCTCCAATATGGGCACCTCACCTACAAGCAGATATCTCCACTATAGATAAAGTACAATGCACCACAGCACGCTATGTAATGAATGACTTTTCATGGAGAAGTAGTATCACCACTATGCTCAACACACTTAATTGACCTTCTCTTGAAGTGCATCATTCTTACTCCAAATTAGTTTTGTTTTATAAGATAATCAATAACCTCATTGTCATGCCATACAATGCAACGTCATCTGCAAAATAATAGTTTGAAGTGGAATGGCTTACAACGTTCTGCAAATCATCTATGTATAATATGAACAGAAGGGGGCCAAGTACAGAGCCTTGTGGCATTCCTTACATTTGGGCTTGGTTATACCTTATTAATACTGCAAAGGTGTCATGAAGGTTTTGTGAGGCTGGTTTTAGGGTGATTTTTTTTGACCAGGAAGTTCAAACCTTTATGATCCCTAATATACAATACTACCTTGAATTATTGCTGAATAAACATTAGATGGCTATACCCTGCTGTTACTTGTTGTCTATTATACATGACTGGAGTTCAGGTTTTGAACATTGTAGCACTACTCATTGTGTCTTTTTGGACTTCGCTAAAGCTTTGACTTGGTGCCTCATGAGCAACTTATTCTTAAACTTCATTGTTTAGGCCTCACTGGCCAGTGGGTTCGATCTTTTCTAACTTGCCAATACCAAGGAGTAATCTTCAATGGTAGGTATTCCGACTGACTCTCTGTTACATAATCTACTACTTGAAATGTCTGTATAGGATATTTTCTGCATATAGCTTGGTATAACAGTTCTCAAGTGTCAAGTGGGATCATTTGTGGCATCCTTACTAAAATACAGAGATTTATAGTGAAAATTTCTGGAAATTGCAATGGTGATTCACCACTGAAATATGAATTTAGGATTGAATTTGACAACCAAATTTCAAATAATGTCAGAGATATTGACCCTCACAGTACTGCGCGATGGCTTCCCTACATATGTAATGGAAGTTTATGTTGTGACTGGACTGATTGCAGAAGTCCTTCTCATATTATTCTTCATTTGAAATGCTGGCTAATCAGCTGAAAACAAAGTGTAATCACCACTTAACCATTTCAGTAAGTGATAGTTAGGGAGCAACTAAAACAATGAGCATGGCACCATTCTTTATAATTCAGTATGCTTGGGTTCACCAGTCATACTACAGAACCCTTGGACTACTGAGATGTATGTACCTTTAGCCACTTAATTGACATTTCTACCAAGAAAGCTTTGTATTTAGCATTAGTTAGATCACAACTACTTTCAGTTAATTGCTCTCGTCAAACTGAACATGCCACCATTAATATGTACACCTATGATTTCTACAACATGTTCTTTTTTCGTAAAGACAGCATCCATCAAATCATTTTGATATACAGCAACTATGTTATCTTTTGTCACCATCTTACCACCACCACTAATAAACTTCAACACAATTATACGTCATCCAACAAACAAGCAACTTTTATTTCAGATTACCAAGAATTCATAACCGTCTACTGACCAGCTTGTTTCACTACTTTTTATTTCCATGATCCATAATCAAACTTAAAGATTGCTTATACTTGTTACAGCAAGTGTGCTAGCATATTTATGGAAGGTGATGGGTGGACACTGGTTTTATGAAGTGCTACAAACTGAAATAGGAAGACAATTGTAGCTAGGTATGCAGAAAGCAAAACTGAATCCATTCTAGCTGCCAAACTCTTAAACTTTTACCTGTAGCTACATAAAAGCAGATATAGTGCATCTCATTTCATCAGGCATATCTGGGTGAATTTACATCCACATCTTTCATAAGGTTTCACAATTCACAAATAAGGCTTGGAAAAATAGACTGACCAGTGTGCCAGATAAAACCATGAATACAGTGTATACATATCTAAGAAGTATTGCTGAACTAGATACTGGTACTTATGGCTATGGCTACAGTATAAGGAAATGCTGTGAAACATCAATTTTTGCTCAATAGGCTGTAGTTTCATTAATATGCACACCAAATTATCAGTGGAAAATAATATTGATCCAAGGTTGAAGAATGAGAAATTATTTCACCAAACAGTAACTCCCCATTTTTATCTTGCATATTAAGTGAGTGACAACCTGAGCCCATATGAGATGGTTTCCAATGTCAGAACAGCAGCAAAACTATTAGTAGAGCGGCTAAATGAAAAATCATTCAACTTTTGATAAAAGCACCAAACTTAATACAACAATTAATGTATTGGGAAAGCCATAAAAGTGTTTAATAGTTAATACTGAAACTTGATCTATTATTTTATTGAACAGTTGTATTTTGCAACTTCAACACACTGTCTGTCAATTTTGTTTTTTGGGGTTTCAACTACTGTCCTAAATATACCCACAGATATACCGTATTGCCTCAAATTACAGTCAGTCCTACATAAACCCCTGACCTGCTGCTGGGATATAAAATCTTAAACAAAAATGATTACCAGGTTTCAAATAAATTCCAACATTTAATGTCAGGTAGTTATGTACAGTGCCACAAATAATAAGATTAATGATGAAGTGAAAAACATAAATTTTATTGACCTTCCTTTTAAGCTTGAATTTGTGTTATATGCATGCTGAGGGAGACTGTGACTTGGAGTGTACATATGTAAACTCCGGTCTTGTTTAGCTGCTCATCTCATTTGGTTACTGGCTAAAAGGTTGCTTGAAGGAACTAAAAGGCCATAATTTTAATCAATATGGGATAACTATTTGTGTAAAAGTTGTTTTTGTGATAGTAGTTGTTTGTGTGTGTGTATGTGCGTGCGTACATATGTACATGTGTGTGTGCGTGTGTGTGTGCGTGTTTACGTTCAAGCACATCCAAGTGGGTAAAGCACCAGTTTTGTGATTAAAAGGTTCCAGGTTCTATTCCTGGTTATGCCCAGTTGCTGTCTGTTGCCAATGTTTATTTAAACAAGAAATTTTACTCACATTGTTCTATTCTACTTAACTGGCCTGGTTTCAACTGGGGAAACAGCCTGGTGATTGATATATACTACATATTACAAATTATGAATACTCATCAGTGTATGTATACATATCTTTATAATGAAAATATTCTGAAGTATATACAAAAATACTCACTATTACTATTAATAGCATGTCTAAAATCTTGCAAATTATCAATACTTCTTCGCAAAAATTTTCTGGAGGTGGGAGGCATGCCCCCACTGGCACACCCTATTTTATGGCATGCCTATGTGCCTTCCCTCTTATTGTGATAATATTATGTACGTAGTATGGTCTGACACAATGTCAGAATATTTCAATGTGGTATAATTAATAAAAATGAAGTAGGGATCCAAGGGATAAAAAGTAGAGAAACAAGAGATGAATGATGCATTATAGCATAGCTTGGTTGGGAAAATCTCTACATTGGAATGTTATGACAATCATTGTGTTCAATGCCAAAGTAGGGATTTTCCACTGAGCTATGCTGTGATACCATTATCCATCTCTTGTTTTGCTACTTTTTATTGCTTGTATCCCTACTTCATTTTTTATTATTTTGTTTATTTTTTGTTATAGCATACAGCTTTAGTTGCACATGTGACTGTTATATTTGGGTGATTGCTGTATTAGCGTATCTCGAGTCAGCTACCTGCCTACCAAGGTGCATGGTCACTATTCCTTTTACTATCATTAAAAATACAATACGGGTGTGTGGTCATCGTGTTTAAGTAAAGTAGAAGTGTAGTCTCTGTGTTCTATCATTATTAGCCAACCTAGATCTCGAACGTTACAAGTATTACCGGGTGTCCAATATTTTTTATAGCAGTGTAAGTACTTTAAATAATTTTGTAGTTATTTACTAGGTTTTCCAAGATCAGGTCACAATTTGAGATAGCCAATACAGCCAGCAATGTACAACTTGTAAAACTTCACAGCAAGGAGGTTTAATGGTTGCTTTATCCAAGTGTGCAAAATATTTATTTAAAAATATTGTTGAAATTTTCATTTGAGTTTTCCCAAAAAATTGGCTTGTGCCCAAAAGGTAGGTTTTCCAAGATCTGGTCACAATTATGATGCTTTTTAATTCTAAAGCTAAACTAAACCCATGAAAAAACTATACCAAAACATTGGGATTATTTAGTTCAAAAACTAAAACTTAAAAATATTCTCGCCATTTGGTATAGTATTAAAATAGAAAATTTCATAAAAACTAAATCTGACAGTTCATTCGAAGACCACTGCTAAATATAACAATTAGTAGAGGACCTGACTAAGTTTTGTATGCACTTAATTTAGGAGAGAGTATCTCACTTGTTTCAGGGTAAATTGACCCCCAGGAGCAACATGGCAACTGTGCCGAAACTGTATCACTCTGCAAGACATGTGAAAATGACTACGTCTGTATCCATTATACGTACTTATTATAGAAACCTCTTAAATTGTTAGAGCAATAGATTTTTTGAGATACTCACAATATTCAGAATGGTCATGTTCATAGGTAGTGATAATGGAGTGGGCATAGGGGCTATGACCCACCCACTTTTATTGATCGATACTAACAAATACTTTATATTATTTTAGTCAATCAAATGTTTATTACAGGCTACAAATTGCATGACAATAGAACAGTGGCATAAAAAGGTATGGGTAATGAAAGTTTGGCAAAATTCATGTGCCCACATGCCCTGTTTTTGCAGGCCCAGTCACGATTGTTTTTTTACTCAGAAGTAGTTAGCTAACTGCTTTGGTAAGCTGTGCAGCTAGCTAGCAATGAATAAGTGGCTAGCCGGAGGGTAGCATGTTATTGAGAACTGGATAATACTGCCTGTGCTGTTGCTATGTAGCTAGTACAGGACGATTATAGCTAGCTAAGTGATAGCTGTTGGTATGTAGATCAGCATAATTTTGACAATTCGCATACTGTGTTATCATAACGGCCATGTATGCAGACATGAGAAGGAGGTGCATAGGTATGTGAAGAATTCCTTGTCTGAGGGCATGCCCTCACACAAATGAGCAATTTATTATTATTATTATTAAGTACAGAAAAAAAGGCATTATGCCTGTGAGTCCTGCTCATTACAATAAACAATTACATTAAGAATAAAAGTTATCAATCAAAATGTTAAAGTTGTCAGTAGAATTAGACAACACTACATAATTGGGTAAATTATTCCATGAATTGATGGTTCTTACTGAAAAGAATTTACTTCGAACATTCTTTTGGGCATGAGGTTTAAAAAGTTTGAAGTCATGTCCCCTTGTTGCACTTGACAAATTCAGGTGGAAAAATAATTCAGGTTGAAGATTAACATTCCCTTGTAAGATATTATATACCATAATCATGTCAGCACGATGCCTTCGATATGACAATGTAGGAAGCTTGAGGGTAACCAGACGTTCATCACACTCCAAACTGGACAGATCCTGAACACATTTAGTGGCTCTTCTTTGCACTCTCTCCATCCTGTCACAATCTCCAATATAATTGGGTCCCCATACAACATTAGCATATTCAAGGTGAGGTCTTACCAGAGCGCTGTAGAGTATTGGAAGGGTCTTTCTATTTAGAGTGTTAAATGATTTTTTGATTAATCCCAATACTCGATTGGCTTTGTTTATAGCAGAGGTTGCTTGGCTATGGAACTTTAAGCTAGAATCCACTATTATTCCTAAGTCTTGATGTTCTGATACTACCTGTAGGGGTTGTCCATCCATATAATATGTATGACATGGTTTAGAGTTACCAAGATGCATAACAAATGTCTTAACAATGTTGAAATTCAGCAACCACTTCATTGACCACTCTTTTAGTAATAAGAGATCTTGTTCCAATTGAAAGTTACTCTGCTGGTTTACAATTGGGCAAAACAACTTAACATCATCAGCAAACAACAACACTTGGGATGATACTACACTGGGAAGATCATTGACATAAATTGAAAACAAAAGAGGGCCAATCACAGATCCTTGAGGCACACCACTGATCACATTACTTGTAGCTGATTTAACACCATTAATCACAACAGCCTGTTTCCTTTAGATTACAAGATTTCTGTTATTAACAACAGTGAGTATTATTTGAAAAATTTCAATGTAGACAGATAATTATGTATAATAATTATCTATACAAATATGTTAACAATTTGTGATCATTGATACAGTATTCATGATTGGTGAATATTATTATGTAGCACATTGCTAACAATCACTGGCTATTACCACAAGCTTGAGATCTGTGTGTATTAACTAAGTTTCCATTAATTCCAATGTTCTAAGAGTTGGTCTTACAGCTGCCATCATCGATTAACTATTGCCTATGACAACTTTGAATTACACATCAGTCTTAGCTAATTTTGATTACTTTATATCACCATTCTTAATAGTTACGTACTGTTTATGGATTAATGGGTTGATGTCAACACAGCACATATATACTTAAAGTAAAATGATGACAAGAACATTTTGAATAGTATGTAAATTGAACAAAAGTATATAACATCGACATCATATCAGTAAGTGAACCTCCATTACGTTCCTGGATAATCATAGAGGAATCAGGAGAAATATGCTGCGCCCACTGCAATTGCATGGCAGGGCTTGGAGAAGTGTGTTCTCACATTGCAAGTATTTTGTTTTACCTTGAAGCTGTGGTAAAAATACAAGGTACTTCACCTACTTGTACTCAGGAGAAGTGCCAATGGATTATTCCATCCTCTCTGAAAAACGCTGAATATTTATCCATCAAAGATCTTGATTTTACATCTGCAAAGGGTAAAAAAAGGAAGTTGGATGAAGCAATAGACGAAGAAGGCAATGACGATGCTACTGAGCATGGAGCAACAGCTATGGGTAAAGAGTCTACGGCGTCAGAATTGGAAACATTGTTTGCAAATCTGAGTGTTGGAGGTACCAAGCCATTGGTTTTGTCATTGATTCCAGAGCACTCTGATGAATATGTCCCAAAGTCTACCCTGGATACCTTTCCAGTACCTTTAAAGTCCCTACAACAATCAAGCCGCATCACTTTAAGCTATCCAAGCTTGCAAGTCTATCGAAATTGAACTCACCTTAGAGATGGCACAATCAGTGGAAAAGGCAACCCGATCACAAAGTAATTCCAAGTTGTGGTTTGCATACCGTGCTGGAAGGGTGACGGCCTCACGGATGAAAGCTGTGTGTCATACGAATTTGGCTCATCCATCACAGTCACTAGTTAAGTGTATCTGCTATCCTGAGGCTTTTAGCTTTGTCATCAAGCAGACGGAATGGGGATGCAAACACGAGAAACAAGCTCGAGATATTTATTGCAGAATTAATTCCAATTTGCATAATGATTTTAAAGTTTTGGATAGTGGACTGGTCATAAACCCACAATGGCCATTTATTGGGGCTTCCCCTGATAGGGTTATTGAATGTAGTTGTTGTGGAAAAGGTGTGCTGGAAATTAAATGTCCATATTGCCATAGAGACACTTCAGTGGTTGCTGCAGCTAGGGAGGATCCTAAATTTTGTCTGAAGGAGGTAAATGGCAAACTAACTTTAGTTGAGACACATTCTTATTATTATCAGGTTCAAACGCAGCTATTTGTTTGTGATGCACAGTACTCTGATTTTTGTGTATGCACGTTTGCCTCTGAAAGTGATCAAGACAATGTGTATATTGAACGGATTGAGAAAAACTTCTCATTTTGGCTTGAAGAATGTGTACCAAAAGTAGAAGAATTTTTTAGAACATGTCTTCTCCCAGAGCTTTTGGGAAACTGGTACACTACTTTAGGGTTGTCACAATGATAGCTTGTGACAACCCTAATTGTCGATTTGAGTGGTTCCATTTTGAATGTCTCCAGTTAACTGCCATTCCTAAGGGTAAATGGTATTGCCCTGATTGTCGAAAATTGACACAATTTACAAGAAGCAAAAAGAAATAAATTCCCTGTGCTGTACTCTTGCCACGCAAATATTTAGAGCTGTTGTACTACTATGGTTTCTTGAATATAATCATAATTTGTGACTGGGCCTGTGAAAATAGGGCATGTGGGCACATGATTTTTGCCTACTTTTTCAAACTTCCATCATTCACAACTTTTTGTACCATACTGCTATGGCAATGCAATTTTCAGCACTTAGTACGCATTTCATTGGCTTTATGATGCAAGTTACAGAATGCAAATAGTCTGTTCCAGAACTGAGATATGACCTGTAAAGTGACGGAGTGTAGTTTGTGCCCACATGCCCTGTTTTCGCAGGCCCGGTCACATTTTGTCATTGTTGTGATTTGTTGTGTTAAAGTTATTTACAATAATTCAATCAATTGGTACGATTGGATTACAAACATTAGTAAGAGCACAGCAAATGCGAATGATGCGGTCCAATAATGGAGTATCTTCTCCCTTTCTGATTATAACAAAATCAATCGGTATGGTGTCATGTAAAATGGAATATTTTTGCCGAACCATTCCAATTACACGTTCTACATGAATCCTGACATTAGCGATTGTCCTGGTTTCCTCTATCTCAACTGCAGACAACTGATCTTTTCCTTTGGTGAATGCAGGAATGTGTAATCTGGCCTACTTCATACCAACAGATTCGCTAATATCAAACCCTCTGTCTGCCAACACAATGTTGCCTGGTAATAACTTCCTTAAAATCCCACTGTTTTCTGTCAAATGCTTGTCACTTACACGACCACCCCACGCTTCTGAAACAAAAGCAACTGCTCCTTGGGGAACAATTCCAAGTAGTACTTTAGCAGTGTTCCTATGTTTATAATTGGACCAAGTTGATGATCGCGCCTTCAAATTGGATGGTCGTTTCAAAAAGATCTCAAAGCAATCTATCACAATTGCTACCTTCTTGCCAAATGATAGGCGAAAACAATTGGGCATGGTCTTCTCCCTCTCAGGCCAAATGATGAGACCTTTTAGTCTGATGTCCATTTGCGTTATCCACTTGAGTAAAATTCTGGATACTGTCGATGGTGAAACATTGAACTGATAACTTAAATCTACAAAAGGCGGGTTGATTCTTAATTTCAGCATTACCACCATGAATTCTTGAAACGTTCTAAGTTTACATTGCGCAGATCTCTCACCTGGTAGTGTAATACACACATGATTGAAAATGGCTTTTAAAACTTTTAGATTTGGTAATCCAATGTAAAAGCTCACAATGCTGTCATCCTTGAGAGACTCCTCACAAAAGGGAGGCAAGTGCAGTTCAAGTTTGGATGACAGCTCTTGAATTATCTCATGACATTTTAGTAATTCTTCTTTCAGCCTGGTCACTTCATCTGTACACTTACAACTGCCTTCAGTGCATGTAAAGGCAAGCATAACTGATCTGACTTCTTCTTTTACCAGATCCTTAATGGAAATTGAAAACTCTTCAATCATTATCCTTTCTGTCACCAGCTCCATGGCAGCAGCCTCGATTTCAAACAACTGAAAGACATTAAAACCAATTTCATTGATCAGCTCACCAACAGTTTCATCAACGATTTCATTGTTAGCAGTACTTATCACTTCAGATAACACTAACTGCTCCTCTTCTGCCTGCCGTTGTCTTTCAGCTCTTTTTCTAGCTCTGTCAGATCTCTTCACTTGCAGCTGTGTAGGCTGTGAACTTTGCTGGCGTTTATCATGTCCGAGGTGGAGTGTAGGGACCCAGTCTATGTTAGTTTCATCCATGGCTTTGGCTGGTTTACCGGAATGAAAGTGTTTCGAACAGATCATATAGTTTTGCATGTTGCTCTCGTCGAGATCATCCCGCGAAATAGCAGCAAGCCAAGCAGTTCTTCTTTTCAGTGACAGCTGATACTCTTGTTCTCCATAATGATACCTTATGGCAGGGATTCTGCACGTCGTACTTTTGAATCAGAACGATTATTACAACCAAAAATCACACAAAGTCCCATCGCAACTACCTCGGCATGTGCAACAAAATGGCCGACGTGTGGGCAAGCTATAAAATTACGTAAACATGCGCACGTGATGAAAACGCTCTATTCGAAACATTGCTGAACGTCTTCCTCTACAATTCCGCCGTTTCACAAATCCGTAGTGAACCATAATCATTCTTATAACAACGCTTTTAAGAGCCCTGTACTAGAGAAACAAAGATCCTAAACCCATGGCATTGTTAAACTTTCGAAAAAGTAATAGAGCAGTTTCAAAACCATGGTAACCAAAAATTACGCAATGGACACACCCAAATCGCCATGTTTTTGTACCAGACTGTTTCATGTTGCAAGTTGAATTCCTCGCTAAATTCATGCCAAGACTTATTAATACGTAAGTAAAAGAGATGCCAGTGATAGAATAAAGTATGTAGGTGAATTATTACGCATTAAAAGATCCGTACTGCCTTCCAACAGGGCAGTTTCGTAGGAAGGAGAAATGCGTAAAGATGGATTTGGCCAAATTGCGACCTATTCACCGCCCAAAGGTGGTTAAAACTAAAGGAAACCTGCAGTATAGGTCTTTATCCAGCACCGCAGCATCGTACAGCCACATCGAGCTATCCCCGAGTTAGCCAGAATCGCTCATGTGCTGGGATTCCCACTCCGTGTGAAAAAGCAGACAGCAAAATAAGACCGCTAAAGTTTAACTGATGGTTGATTTCGACAATAAAACTTAACTCTAGCAAAATTCACCACTAAGAGTCTTCTTTTGCTGGCGTTTTATCACAGTTTGGTAGTACGCCATTACCGGTATCGTGCCTTTCAGGAGCTCTGGCTAATCCTGGGATAGCTGGATGTGGCTGTACGCTGCTGTGGTGCTGGGTAAAGACCTATACTGTAAGTTTCCCCTAGTTTTAACCACCTTTGGGCGGTGAATAAGTCGTAATTTGGCCAAATCCATTTTTACGCATTTCTCTTTCCTTCGAAACTGCCCTGTTGGGAGGCAGTACGTATCTTTTAATGCCTAATAACTCACCTGCACATTTTATTCTATCACTGGCATCTACTTTACTCACGTATTAATAAGTCTTGGCATGGATTTAGCGAGGAATTCAACTTGCAACATCAAGCAATCTGGTACAAAAACATGGCGATTTGGGTGTGGTCCATTGCGTAATTTTTGGTTACCATGGTTTTGAAACTGCTCTATCTGTAACCGAGATTCAGTTCCTTATTACACTAAGAATTTGAATTATTAGTGTTTGTTTCGTCACAGAGTCCGCGAAGCGATCTGATTGGCTCTGCCAACATTCCGGCAGTGGTCCCGGAATGTGTGCAACAGTGACCAGACGGTTTATTTGCCGCCCCCACACAAACCGTCTGGCACGCGAGACTAGGTGGTGATGTCATTTATGTACAACAGGAACATAAGAGGACCGAGGACTGTGCCCTGAGGGACACCAGATGTTACGGCTACTGAGCTAGATGTTATACCATCAAGAAGGATTTGCTGGGTGTGGTTGGAAAGCCATGCCTTAATCCAGTTATAAGTGTCATTCTGAATTCCATAAAAATGAAGTTTGGTAAGGAGTCGTTGATGGGGAACAGTATCGAAAGCTTTAGCAAAGTCGAGAAGGATTACATCAACTTGCTTCCGGTGATCGAGGGCATATGATATGTCTTCTGTTAGTGTTAGTAACTGGGTGACACAGGAATGATTTGCTTGGAACCCATGTTGATTCTCTATGAGAATATTGTTGTTGTTTAAGTGATTCATGATGTTGTGATATGTGATGTGCTCAAGGACTGTGGAGCAAATAGATGTAGAGAGATGGGCCTATAGTTAGAAGCATCATCACGTCTTCCTTTTTTGTGAACTGGACATATGTTAGCTGTAAGCCAGTCTTTAGGTAAAATACTTGTTGTGAATGATTTGGTGAATATCACCTTTAGCACTGGAGAGATTTCTTCAGCACAGTTTTTAAGAATATAGGGAGAAATACGATCAGGACCACTTGCTTTATTTACTTGAAGATTACAGAGTGCTTGCTGTATTCCATTTAAGGAGAATGTGATATCAGACATGATGGGAAATGAATTTCCAGTATCAGAAGATGTGGCCATTGTTGGAATATCGTCGATATCTTCATGAGTAAAAACTGACTTAAACTGTTTGTTGAGTGCTTCAGCCTTGCTTAAGGTATCTGTGTGGGGAGACCCATCAATCATGATTGTGGAGATTGCATTAGTGTCTTTTCTTTTTGCTTTTATATACTTCCAGAATTGTCTTTTGTTCCCACCAAAGGAGTTGTCAAATAGTCTTCCATAGTAATTATTGTGGGCATCTTATAACTTTACATTAATCAAATTCTTCATTCTTTTATAAGCATTCCAGTCATCTTGCCTATTATTCTTCTTAGCAGCGTTATATAGGCGTTTTCTAGTTTTCATATCCTTTTTAATCTCATGGTTAATCCAAGGTAGACTCTTGTTAGATCGAACTGTTCTATGTGGTACATGTTTGTCTATGCATTCATGAATAGCGTCTTTAAATTCCGACCACATTGTATCAACGGATTTGGAAGTTGAGTCGCTTTGTAGGAAATAGTTCGCAAAATCCTGTAGGTCCCTTTTAATATTGGTGAGATCACATCTATGGTATAATGCTACCTTGTGTGGAGGCTTGTGTATGGCTGATTTATGTGTTACTGAGAGTTGAAACTGAGTAGCATCATGATCAGAGATTCCTGGAACTACATGTAAATTATGAATATTGTTATTGTTAGATAAGACCAAGTCTAATATGTTGTTCTGGCGGGTGGGTTCAGTGACATACTGCTCTAAACTAGCATCATTCATGGTCTCAAGAAATACATTATTAAGTTCACTGCCATAAGTTGGATTAGGGTTTAGTAGACCATAACCATCTGACCACACAAAACTAGGAAAATTAAAGTTGCCCGTAAGTAAAATTGATGGTATGTTGAGTGACTTTTCTACTAATTTGTTTAGAGATATCTGAAGTTGTAAAATAGGATTTAAATTGTTGTCAGGTGAACAATAATATGAACAAACATAGATAGGTTGTGTATTAGGAATTGATACCTTAGCCCAAACTAGCTCTGCATTAGTATTTAGTTCACATTCTTCTGAAACATTAAATTGCCTTTTCACAGCAATGAAGACCCCCCCAGCTCCCTCAACCTGATCCTTTCTTATTACAATGTACAAATCAGGAAAAATTTCTGAGGAGTAATAGGACTGGTTAAGGTGGAATTCACAGCCACAGATGATGTCTGGGTTGGATTCGTCAATCAGTGCTAGAAGGCAAGCCTTCTTACTTGAGCTTCTGAGGCTGCAACAGTTTAAACTAAGACACTTAAGATTATTACATTGAGTTTTAGTGGGTATTGAGACACGTTGACTAATGGAATTGTAATTGTTGTCATTATTGTTGTGACTAGGGATTGATTCTGTAGGGGTAAAATCATCAGGACAATAATATCTTTTATCAGAATTTAGTCATTGGGAATCAGTGGAAGTAGTGTCCATAGTTTGGGATGGCTCAGGCTGAGATGTATTTGTACTTGTAGCGTCAGAGGAAAGAGGAGCAAGCTGGCTGAGTTGGTTAAACTTTGAATTGGTGACTATGCCATGTGGCTGATTATTGACATAAATGTGAGCATTACGAATTTTGATAGATTTGCGAGAATAGCCTTGTTGGATAAGCTTCCATCTTTCTTTAAGTAGTAAGGATTCAGTGTTTCTCTCTTCAGGGGTCATATCAGGCTTGGCAAGTATAGGAGGAGAAAGCTTACTTCTATCATACAGGACAGCTTGAGCATCTAGTGCACGGAGAAACTGTACTAAAAGTGGTCTTGGGCGTTGCTGAGTTGGTTTGAATTTCCCTAGTCAGTGTAAATCTTTAATTGCTGAGCTTTCAATATTGGGTACAGCTGATAGGATGTTTGTAAGATCAGATTGTGATCTAGCAGGTTTAGATGTGTTTGGAGGACAATCTGCGATACCATAAAATACTACATTGCACTTCCTGTCGGATGACCTTTGCTGATTGATTAGGGGAGTTGTAGGTTGATTTGGGGGATCAGGCAATTGGTTACTAGGCAACATTGGCTGCTGGTGTATAGTTTTAGGATGGCTAGTCTGGTTCCCTTCTAGCTTGCTTATTTTGTCAGTTAGGGTCTTTATGGTCTCTTTTAAAGCACTGATTTCATTATATTATTTGCTAAAGGTGCAGTGTGGACACAAGTATGGAGCGGACTCACTTAGTAACTTCTCAAACACAGGACGAGTAATGCCGGCACAATGTTTGTGAATCCACAACTTGTCTCTCTTCGGAAGGAGTAGTGTCATACAGTACAGTTCTGTAATGTCAGGGTGGTGGCAAGGGGTGCTGGTAACTAGGCTTGACTCTATTATGCTCCAAAATTTGTCTATTATGCTTTTTGGCATTTCCCCAATTTTCTGCGTATTATGCTTGTTTTATGTTTTTCAGAAATGCATTATGCTTTTATTTTGTGTTTTTCTTTGTGCAGAGAAGTTCTTCATATGATAGAATGTAAATGGAGAAGCGTCACTTCAACTGCAACATACATGTACAAATATTAGTAATAGCTTGAAATTAGATGTACTCCAGAGTTCATCATATTAATTAGAGCAGGGGATCTGGGGCATATCTATAGTCCTTCAGAAGTTATACTCCCTCAGAAGCTATACTCATTTTCTGTCTAATATTTTTGTAGTTTTGCATGCAAATAAAATATTATGCATTGTTTCTGATTGATCTTTTGAGTTGTAGCTAGCAATTGGTATTCAAAGGACCGCATCTGTTCAGTATAATATGTAACTTGCTTTTACATCACCATGCCAAGAACATATTAGCATCCTGGGGATATAGTTATCATTCTCTCTGTTACATGATATAACTGTGTCTGACTGTTCTATTAGAGAATCTTGATCTTTTTGAAATACTTTCCTGATTTTAACCTCAGCATCACTTCAGAGGCCAGATCTCATGCAATATTTTCAATGTCTAGACATTCACTAGCTATCTGACTCAATTTACCATCAGAGCTTCTATTGTATTCTTTTCCAATTGAGCTTGCAATAATCATAATCATCCTATCATAATCATACTATCATAACATTTTATTCAAAATCAGATGATGAGACGTGTTATATAATACCAAATTCAATGATTGACTCAGCTAAACTGCTTTGCCATGCCTTGGTGCTACACTGTTAAAATGAAGAGTAACCACAACTCTTAAGGAGTTCCCGGAGGATTTAACACCCCTGGAGAGTAACCATTACTCTAAAGGAGTAACACATGCTCTCAAAGTGGTGTCACTTACTCTCCAGAGTAATGGTTATTCTCTTCAGAGTGTTGGTTACTCTCCAGGGATGTTAAATCCTCCCTACACTGGGAACTCTTTAGAGTGGTGGTTACTCTTCATCTTAACAGTGTAGTTGGCACATAACTGCATGTGTCCTATAAAACTCAAGCCTACAATGAAAATTTATTTTGTCGAGGGATGTAAACTTGTAGTAGTGCATTTTTCTACTCATTGTCAGGAATCATTTCACCATCCAAAACTTGACTTTGTGACTGTTATAGCAGAAATTATACTTACTGTATTGTGGCAGAAATTTGCCAATTATGCACCTAGTTATGCTCCATTATGCCAGCATTATGCTTTATGCTTTTCATCCCCTATTATGCCAAAAATTATACCAGCGTAATCGACGCAAGCCTACAGTGGTAACCCTGGGAATAATAATAAATGTAAATAAAAAGTTTTCATGTATCCAAAGTTCCATAGTGCTTGAACAGCATTTCTGCAGTGGAAGCTTTCTCAGGGTAGGGAATCTCCCATTCCTAGTTTGAGTCGAATCTGCCCAGCTATCATTGGGGTATATACACCTTCAAAATTCATCTTATTTCACTTATTTATATAGCCACACAGTCTTCGATGATTCCTGTAGTAGAGGGAAATAAGTTAAAAGGAATTATCAAGGTCAACCATAGGCTGGCCTTGAAACTTGCAGTTACAAAAAGA
The DNA here is from genome assembly GCF_963678975.1 of Dysidea avara. Classification (NCBI taxonomy): domain Eukaryota; kingdom Metazoa; phylum Porifera; class Demospongiae; order Dictyoceratida; family Dysideidae; genus Dysidea; species Dysidea avara. Next base: position 14,607,960 of record NC_089275.1, on the reverse strand, counting down.
AGTGATATCTGCACAAAAACAGCCAAGCTGTGAAAAAAGGTGCCCCTTAAAAAGCTGAAAAAAGTTTTGAAATCAAAGGTGGTGGCCAAAAAATAGCTGCAATGATGTTAATGCTAATGAAGTTTATAATGGCTGTACATTATGCTGGCATAATTATGAGCATAATAGGTACCTGAAAGCATTTAGCATAATGCTAGCATAATAAGAAGAATATTCGGGCCATACTACAAATCCTTGATGGTCACAGAAAAAGATCGATATACTCTAATAGAACAGTCAATAACTCTAATAGAACAATCAAGTAGCTGACTGTTCTATTAGAGTAAATCGATCTTTTATTTCTGTCACATGCATTTTGAAGAGCAAAGATTTGCTTCAGCCACTTATTATGTGCCTATAACTGCAAATTTATTAGCAAAACATGGGAAATGAAGCATAAAGCTTGAGCATAATAGGTAAAAATTTTGAGCAGTGCAGCATAGCATAATACATAGGTAAAATTTTGAGCATAATAAGAGGGTCACTACTGTGCATTGTTAAAATTTATTAGTATTAACATCATTTCAGCCATTTGTCAGCTGCCACCTTTGATTTCACAACTTTTTTCACCCAGGCTTTTTAAAACCGCACCTTTTTCACAGCTTGGCTGTTTTTGTGGAGATATTACTTACTGTCCATTGTTACAATATATTGCTTCCTTGCTGTTATACATTGACACATATTGCATACTTGTTTTTGTTACATTTATGCCATGTATGCTTACTTGCTGTATTACATTTATGTATATTCCCTACATATATATTGCTTACTTGTTGTCGTTACATACATGTATATTGCGTATCTATATTGCTTGCTTGCTGTATGTTGTCTGGTTACATCATATCAAGACACACGATAGTGTGTCGTGCGGCCAAAGAAGCCGGCGCGCCACACCGTAAGTATATTAACAGGAAGAAAGAAAACGCAATTATCACACCTATGTAGCTCTGTGATCCCTTATCCGATTGGAACCAAATTTGCTAGAGACGTTCCGCCCAGTTAGGGGAGTCTACAAACCAAATTTGAATAAAATCGCTCCAGCCATTTCCGAGATACGAGCGAACAAAATTTCATTTAAATTTCTTCGTTTTTTTCTTCTTCCTCTTCTTCTTCTACTTCTTCTTCATTTCGCACACTTCGCAAAATCCGCCATAAAACACGAATTCGTGCTCGGATCGGACTGAAATTTGGCACACTTAAAGGGCTCATTAAGGCGGATCTCTGTACCAACTTTGGTAGGAATCTGATGAACATTCACGGAGTTATGACCGATTATTTGCATAAAATAAGGTCGAAGGTCTGTCACGCCTACAGGGTAAACCCCTTGGAGGAATCAGTTGAAAATTGATATGTAGATGGAGCAACCATCGTAGGAGTGCCTTTTTGTGGTTTGAAAGGAATCGGAATAAAGACCATGGAGATATGACACAAAACCCAACCTGTGTCAAAATTACGCGATCGATTTTTATGAATAAAAAAACTATTAGTTTTCGTGTCTACCAGGCAAACCGCTTAGAGCAACGAGCTGAAAATCAGTATGTAGCTGGAATAATCATCATGGAAAGTTCTTGCAGTAGTACAGAAGAATCGGATTACAAATCACTGAGTTATGATTCGAAAGGCAACTATGTGCAGCAAATGCGAGATCGAGATACTCTAATAGAACAGTCACCCTAATAAAGCATTCAGCTGCATGTATAATTTACTCAGTTATATTACATTGCAAGTTATTCTGTAGGGAATTCAGCTACAAACAAGTCACTCTGTAGTCAGATCAGCTAGAAGAAGGTACCTAATAGAGAGTTCAGCTACAAAGAAGCCATCATGTAGAGAGTTCAGCTGAAATAAATCACCCTGTAGAGAATTCAGCTACAAACAAATTGCCCTGTAGAGAGATCAGCTAGAAGAAGTTACCTTGTAGAGAGTTCAGTTACAAAGAAACAATCATGCAAAGAGTTTAGCTGCAAACAAATCACCCAGTAAAAAGTTCCGCTATGAACAGATCACACTGTAGAGAGTTCAGTTAGAAACAAGTCAACCTGTAGATAGATCAGCTAGAAGAAGTAACTTTGTAGAGAGTTCAGCTACAAAGAAACCACCATGTAAAAGAGTTCAGCTGCAAACAAATCACCTGTAGAGAGTTCAGCTAGGAACAAGTCACTCTGTACAGAGATCAGCTAAAAACAAGTCATCCTGTAGAGAGTTCAGCTAGAAGAAGTTACATTGTAGAGAGTTCAGCTACAAACAAATCACCCTGTAGATAGTTCAGCTAGAAATAAGTCACCCTGTAGAGAGATCAACTAGAAACAAGTCACCCGTAGAGAGTTCAGCTAGAAGAAGTTACATTGTAGAGTTCAGCTACAAAGAAACTACCATGTAGAGAGTTCAGCAGCAAACAAATCACCCTGTAGAGAATTCAGCTACAAACAAATCACCCTGTAGAAAGATCAGCTAGAAGACGTTACCTTGTAGAGAGTTCAGCTAGAAACAAATCACCCTGTAGAGGGTTCAGCTACAAACAAGTCATCCTGTAGAGAGTTCAGCTAGAAGAAGTTACATTGTAGAGAGTTCAGCTACAAACAAATCACCCTGTAGAAAGATCAGCTAGAAGAAGTTACATTGTAGAGAGTTCAGCTACAAAGAAACTACCATGTAGAGAGTTCAGCTGCAAACAAATTGCCCTGTAGAAACAAACAAATCATCCTGTAGAAAGATCAGCTAGAAGAAGCTACCTTGTAGAGAGTTCAGCTACAAACACGTCACCCTGTAGAGGGTTCAACTACAAACAAGTCACCCTGTAGAGAGTTCAGCTAGAAGAAGTTACATTGTAGAGAGTTCAGCTACAAAGAAACTACCATGTAGAGAGTTCAGCTGCAAACAAATTGCCCTGTAGAGAATTCAAATCACCCTGTAGAAAGATCAGATAGAAGAAGTTACCTTGTAGAGAATTCAGCTACAAACAAATCACCCTGTAGAGAGTTCAGCTAGAAACAAGTTACACTGTAGAGAGATCAGCTAGAAACAAGTCACCCTGTAGAGTGTTCAGCTAGAAGAAGTCACATTGTAGAGAGTTCAGCTACAAAGAAACTACCATGTAGAGAGTTCAGCTGCAAACAAATTGCCTTGTAGAGAATTCAGCTACAAACAAATCACCCTGTAGAAAGATCAGCTAGAAGAAGTTACCTTGTAGAGAGTTCAGCTACAAACAAATCACCCTGTAGAGAGTTCAGCTAGAAACAAGTCACCCTGTAGAGAGATCAGCTAGAAACAAGTCACCCTGTAGAGAGTTCAGCTAGAAGAAGTTACATTGTAAAGAGTTCAACTACAAAGAAACTACCATGTACAGAGTTCAGCTGCAAACAAATTGCCCTGTACAGAATTCAGCTACAAACAAATCACCCTGTAGAAAGATCAGCTAGAAGAAGTTACCTTGTAGAGAGTTCAGCTACAAACAAATCATCCTGTAGAGAGTTCAGTTAGAAACAAATCACCCTGTAGAGAGTTCAGGTAGAAGAAATTACGTTGTAGAGAGTTCAGCTACAAAGAAACTACCATGTAGAGAGTTCAGCTGCAAACAAATTGCCCTGTAGAGACAAACAAATCATCCTGTAGAAAGATCAGCTAGAAGAAGTTACCTTGTAGAGAGTTCAGCTAGAAACAAATCACCCTGTAGAGGGTTCAACTACAAACAAGTCACCCTGTAGAGAGTTCAGCTAGAAGAAGTTACATTGTAGAGAGTTCAGCTACAAACAAATCACCCTGTAGATAGTTCAGCTAGAAACAAGTCACCCTGTAGAGAGATCAGTTAGAAACAAGTCACCCGTAGAGAGTTCAGCTAGAAGAAGTTACATTGTAGAGAGTTCAGCTACAAAGAAACTACCATGTAGAGAGTTCAGTTGCAAACAAATCGCCCTGTAGAAAATTCAGCTACAAACAAAGCACCCTGTAGAAAGATCAGCTAGAAGAAGTTACCTTGTAGAGAGTTCAGCTAGAAACAAATCACCCTGTAGAGGGTTCAGCTACAAACAAGTAACCCTGTAGAGAGTTCAGCTAGAAGAAGTTACATTGTAGAGAGTTCAGCTACAAGAAACTACAATGTAGAGAGTTCAGCAGCAAACAAATTGCCCTGTAGAGAATTCAGCTACAAACAAATCACCTTGTAGAAAGATCAGCTAGAAGAAGTTACCTTGTAGAGAGCTCAGCTACAAACAAATCACCCTGTAGAGAGTTCAGCTAGAAACAAGTCACCCTGTAGAGAGATCAGATAGAAACAAGTCACCCTGTAAAGAGTTCAGCTAGAACAAGTTACATTGTAGAGAGTTCAGCTACAAAGAAACTACCATGTAGAGAGTTCAGCTGCAAACAAATTGCCCTGTAGAGAATTCAGCTTCAAACAAATCCCCCTGTAGAAAGATCAACTAGAAGAAGTTACCTTGTAGAGAGTTCAGCTACAAACAAATCACCCTGTAGAGAGTTCAGTTAGAAACAAGTCACCCTGTAGAGAGTTCAGCTATAAGAAATTACGTTGTAGAGAGTTCAGCTACAAAGAAACTACCATGTAGAGAGTTCAGTTGCAAACAAATTGCCCTGTAGAGACAAACAAATCATCCTGTAGAAAGATCAGCTAGAAGAAGCTACCTTGTAGAGAGTTCAGCTACAAACAAATCACCCTGTAGAGGGTTCAACTACAAACAAGTCACCCTGTAGAGAGTTCTGCTAGAAGAAATTACATTGTAGAGAGTTCAGCTACAAAGAAACTACCATGTAGAGAGTTCAGCAGCAAACAAATTGCCCTGTAGAGAATTCAGCTACAAACAAATCACCCTGTAGAAAGATCAGCTAGAAGAAGTTACCTTGTAGAGAATTCAGCTACAAACAAATCACCCAGTAGAGAGTTCAGCTAGAAACAAGTTACACTGTAGAGAGATCAGCTAGAAACAAGTCACCCTGTAGAAAGTTCAGCTAGAAGAAGTCACATTGTAGAGAGTTCAGCTACAAAGAAACTACCATGTAGAGAGTTCAGCTGCAAACAAATTGCCTTGTAGAGAATTCAGCTACAAACAAATTACCCTGTAGAAAGATCAGCTAGAAGAAGTTACCTTGTAGAGAGTTCAGCTACAAACAAATCACCCTGTAGAGAGTTCAGCTAGAAACAAATCACCCTGTAGAGAGATCAGCTAGAAACAAGCCACCTGTAGAGAGTTCAGCTAGAAGAAGTTACATTGTAGAGAGTTCAGCAGTTTAGCTGCAAACAAATCGCCCTGTAGAGAATTCAGCTACAAACAAATCACCCTGTAGAAAGATCAGCTAGAAGAAGTTACCTTGTAGAGAGTTCAGCTACAAACAAACCACCCTGTAGAGAGTTCAGCTACAAAGAAGTCATCCGGTAGAGAGATCAGCTAGAAGGGTCACCTTGCAGAGAGGTCAGCTACAAAGAAATCACCCTGCTTCATCTTTTCTTCTTCCTGTAGTAAAGAAAAAATAACAGGTTAAAAATCCCTAAAGCCGGCCATAGGCCGGCTTTGGGGCATACAAATACAAAAAGAAGCGAAATCTAATCCAAAACAGCCAAGCTGTAAAAAAAGAGTGCGGCCCTGAGAAAGGCTATGGTGAAAAAAGATGTGAAATCCAAGGTGGCGGCCAAGAAATGGCTGTGATGGTAGGTTAATGGTAAAAATTTTAATAACAACAATTCAGGTGAATTTGGTGCCGCTTGGTCTTGGCACAAAATTCACCTGAATTGTCGTTATTAAAATTTTTACCATTAACCTACCATCACAGCCATTTCTTGGCCGCCACCTTGGATTTCACATCTTTTTTCACCATAGCCTTTCTCAGGGCCGCACTCTTTTTTTACAGCTTGGCTGTTTTGGATTAGATATATATATATATAATGTTCATTTGCCATTATAACATTGCTTACATGCTGCTGCCACTTGTATGTACATACCTTATACTTGCTGCTGTTACATTATTTGTGCATATACTGCTAGTTTACATGCTTCTGATACTAATAGTGTGCATTTTTGAGCTCACTGCAGGTTCCATTGTTGCTCGTCAAATGGGAGTGCTGACATGCGGCTCTTTCATGGGTCAATGTCAGCTCCTGATATAGGAGCGTTTACATGCGACTCTTCATGGGTCAATGTCAGCTCCTCAAATGAGAATGTTGACATGCGGTTTATGGACCAATGTCAGTTCCTCATATGGGAGTGTTGACATGCGGCTCTTTCATGGGCCAATGCCAGCTCTCAAAAAATGGGAATGTTGGCATGTAGTTTTTTCATGGACCAATGTCAGTTCCTCAAATGGGAGTGTTGACATGTAGCTCTTTCATGGGCCAATATCAGCTCCTCAAAAATAGAAGTGTTGACATGCATCTCTTTCATGGATCAATGTCAGCTCCTCATTGTGAGAGATGTAACATTTCTATCGAGTGTTGCCTCTCAGATAAGAGTATTGAAGTGCTACTCTTAATGAGCACATTTTCAGCTCCTTATCCCCAAGAGCTCCAGCATGACGTTTACACAAACAAGTGCTGTCTCTCAAGCCAGAGTGTTGGCACGTTGCTCTTTATGAGCAAGGGTCAGCTTCACACATGTCAGAGGGCATACCAGCATGCAGTCACATTTTGACAATGTTGGCCAATTGGCCTTGCCGCTCTGAAGCATAGCACTGAAAGGGCTCTAGCTGCATTTGCAGTATCTTCATTCCTGATAGAGAGAATCTAATCAAAAACAGCCAAGCTGTAAAAAAAAGGTGTGGCCCCCAAAAAAGGCCACGGTGAAAAAAGATGTGAAATCCAAGGTGGCGGCCAAGAAATGGCTGTGATGGTAGGTTAATGGCAAAAAATTTAATTACGACAATTCAGGCGAATTTGCATTGCCTCCTCCACTAGGATTCGGCACCAAATTCACCTGAATTGTCATAATTAAAAAATTTGCCATTAACCTACCATCACAGCCATTTCTTGGCCGCCACCTTGGATTTCACATCTTTTTTCACCATGGCCTTTTTGGGGGGCCGCACCTTTTTTATAGCTTGGCTGTTTTTGATTAGATATCACTTATTTTTGTATTTGTATATTGCAAAGCCGGCCTATGGCTGGCTTTGGGGCTTTTTTAATCCATCTGTTGTTTTTTTTATTTACCACAGGAAGAAGAAAAGAACTTAAAGACAATTTTTAATACTTCAAACTATTTTTGATTCTATTATATAGTAATTATACAAATTATATACATATATTTATTAAATGCCAATTATTCCCCACAGGATAATTTCTTTGCAACTGATCTCTCTACCGGGTGACTTGAAATGTAGCTGAACTACAGGATGGTTTCTTTGTAGCTGACTTCTCTACAAGGTGACTTGCTTCTAGCTCATCTCTCTATAAAGTGGTATGTTTGTACAGTAGCTGAACTCTCTGCGAGGTAATTTGATTTTAGCTGAACTTTCTATAGGCTTCTTTTTAGCTAATCTCTATATAGGATAACTTGTGTGTAGCTGAACTTTCTACAGAGTGGGTTCTTTGGAGCTGAACTCTCTACAAGGTGACTTCCTTTAGCTGATCTCTCTACAATGTGACTTGTATCTAGCTGAACTATCTACAGGATGATCTGTTTGTAACTGAAATCTCTACAGGGTGACTTGTTTCTAGCTGATCTATCTATAGAGTAACATGTTTCTAGCTGAACTCTCTACAGAGTGTGTTCTTTGTAGCTGAACTCTCTACAAGGTGACTTCTTCTAGCTGATCTCTCTATAGGGTGACCTGATCTCTCTGTACGGTGACTTTTATCTTGCTGAACTCTCTACAGGGTGATTTGTTTGTATCAAAACTATCTACGGGGAGATTTTTTTATACCCGAACTTTCCACAGGGTGATTTGTTTGTAGCTGAACTCTCTACAGGGTAATCTGATCTCTCTACAGGAGGTGATTTGTTTGTAACTGATATCTCTACAGGTAAATTTGTTTGTAAGTGAACTCTCTACAAGGTGATTTGTTTGTAGCTGATTTCTCTACAGGGTAATTTGTTTGTAGCTTAACTCTCTACAAGGTGATTTATTTGTAGCTGAACTCTCTACAGGGTGGTGTGTTTTTAGCTGATCTTTCTACAGGGTGATTTGGTTATAGCTGATCTCTCTACAGGGTGATTTGTTTGTAGCTGATCTCTCTACAGGATGATTTGGTTGTAGCTGATCTCTCTACAATGGGTGATTTGTTTGTAACTGAAATCTCTACAGGTTGATTTGTTTGTAGCTGAAGTCTCTACAAGGTGTTTTGTTTGTAGCTGATCTCTCTACAGGATGGTTTCTTTGTCACTGAACTCTCTACAAGGTGACTTGTTTCTAGCTGATCTCTCTACAAGGTGACCTCCTCTAGCTGATCTCTCTAAAGATTGATTTGTTTGTAGCCGAACTCTCTACAGGGTGATTTGCCTGTAACTGAATTCCCTATATTGTGTCAAGTTTCTAGCTGATCTATCTACAGGGTGATTTGTTTGTAGCTGAACTCTCTACAGGGTGATTTGTTTCTAGCTGATCTCTCTACAGGACGGTTTCTTTGTCACTGAACTCCCTACAAGGTGACTTGTTTCTAGCTGATCTCTCTACAGGATGATTTGTTTCTAGCTGATCTCTCTACAGGACGGTTTCTTTGTCACTGAATTCTCTACAAGGTGACTTGTTTCTAGCTGATCTCTCTACAAGGTGACTTCCTCGAGCTGATTTCTCTACAGGTTGATTTGTTTGTAACTGAACTCTTTACAGGGTGATTTGTTTGCAGTTGAACTCTCTACAGGGTGATCTGTTTGTAGCTGAACTCTCTACAGGATGGTTTCTTTGTTACTGAACTCTCTACAAGGCAACTTTTTTCTAGCTGATCTGTTTACAAGGTGACTTCCTCTAGCTGATCTCTCTATAGGGTGACTTGTATCTAGCTGAGCTATCTACAGGATGATCTGTTTGTTGCTGAAATCTCTACAGGGTGACTTGTTTCTAGCTGATCTCTCTATAGAGTAACTCGTTTCTAGCTGAACTCTCTACAGGGTGATCTGTTCATAGCTGAACTCTCTACAGGTTGATTTGTTTGTAGCTGAAATCTCTTGTTTCAAACTGATCTCACTGTAGGGTAACTTATTTGTAGCTGAACTCTCTACAAGATGGTTTCTTTGTAGCTGAACTCTCTACAGAGTGATTTTTTTTGTAGCTGAACTGTATATAGGGTGATTTGTTTGTACCTGAACTTTCTACAGGGTGATTTGTTTATAGCTGAACGCTCTGCAGGGTGATTTGTTTGTAGTTGATCTCTCTACAGGGTTTCTTTGCTGCTGAGATCTCTACAGGGTGACTTCTTCTAGCTGAGCTCTCTCTTGTTTCTAGCTGATCTCTCTACAGAGTAACTTGTTTGTATAGCTGAACTCTTTACAGAGTGGTATTTTGGTTGCTGAACTCTCTACACGGTGATTTGTTTGTGGTAAAATTCTTTACAGAGTGACTTGTTTGTAGCTGAATTCTCTACAGAGTGACTTACTTATAGCTGAATTTTCTACAGAGTGACTTACTTGTAGCTGCACACTGTATAAACTATAAAGTGACCTGTCTGTAGCTGAACTCTCTTCAGGGTTACTTGTTTGCAGGTGATCTCTATAGGGTAACTTGTTTGTATAGATGAACTCTTTACAGGGTAGTTTCTTTGTAGCTGAATTCTCTCCACAGTGACTTGTTTGTAGCTGAATTCTCTAGAGAGTGTAGCCGAACTCTCTACAGGGTGCATGACTTGTTTATAGCTGAACTCTCTTCAGTGTGACTTGTAATGTTCTGAATACACTACAGTGACATATTTGTAGCTGAACTCTCTATAGGGTGACTTGCATCTTGCTGAACTGTCTATAAGATTAACTGTTTGCAGCTGAACTCCCTACAGAACAACTTGTAATGTAATAGAATTCTATAATGGAGTAAATAAATTTGCTGAATGCTCTATTAGGATGACTGTTCTATTAGAGTATCTCGATCTCGCATTTGCTACAAGGAGTTGGGTTTCGAATCATAACTCAGTGGTTTGTAATCCGATTCTTCTGTACTACTGCAAGGACTTTCTATGAAGATTATTCCAGCTATACACCGATTTTCAGCTCATTGCTCTAAGCGGTTTGCCTAGTAGGCGTAAAAACTAATACTTTTTTATTCATAAAAATCGATCGCGTAATTGTGACACAGATTGGGTTTTGTGTCATATCTCCATGGTCTTTATCTCGATTCCTTTCAAACCACCAAAAGGCACTCCTACTATGGTTACTCCATCTACATAGCAATTTTCAACTCATTCCATGAAGCGGTTTACCCTGTAAGCGTGACAACCAATCGATCTTGTTTTACGTGAATAATCGGTCATAAATCCTGAACCGTTCATCAGATTTGCACCAAATGTGATACTGGCATTCGCCTTTGGACTCCCTTTCTGTGTGCCAAATTTCAAGGCGATCAGAGTACGCGTTTGCGTTTCATAGCAATTTTTGCAAGTGTGCGAAAAGACGAAGAAAAAAAAGGAAGAAAAATAATCGAAACTTTGGCAGCTCGTATCTCGGAAATGGCTGGAGCGATTTCTTTCAAAGTTGGAATGTAGACTTCCCTAGCTAGCGGGCAACTCTATAACAAATTTGGTTCCAATCGGATAAGGTATCACCGAGATGCAAAGGTGTGAAAATGACGTTTTCTTTCTTCCTGTCAATATACTCACGATGTGGCGCGCCGGCTTCTTGGGCCGCACGACACACTATCTTGTGTCTTGATGTAATAGTACCGAGTCTTAGTTAGGATGGTCTCTTACTTTTAGACACCCCACATGTGGGCTAAAGGAAGAAATTCAGAGTGTAGAACACCTCTGCACACCAAATCCCTTCCTTGCCCAAGTATCAGTTTATCTTGAAAAATGGGCCTTGTAGACATGTGACCTCAAATTTGGACTAGATAATTTTAACCCAAAGTGACAGCCTGGACCTGGCACACTTACCAAACCACCACCACTAACATCAGTTTGTGGGAGGCGAAGAGCTACTGCAGCATCCAAGAGGCAATGGTATGTGTTGAAGGTTATAGTCAAGTGGTCAACATTAGTATATAGTGCATTCATTAAGCTTTTGTGTTTGTGTCAAAAAATTGAACTCACTGTCATGGGCAAGGATTAGGGTGATAAGACCAGTTTTCCCAGATGACGGGGCCAGATCTAGTCCCAATTGTGACCAAATCTGCAAAAGGGGTTATACGTAGCTATAGCTTTTCCAGATTTCAAGTTTGATTAATTGTAACTCCAGGCCTAGGATGTCATGGTTTTTGCTTTTCACCAAGCCTTATAGTGCTATGTTAGGGGTATAAAGTAACTAAATTAACTTATTTACAAGTCAAATTGTGACCCAGTCTGAGAAAACCGGTCTTATCGCCCATGTCAGCAGATTCGATTTTTCACCCAGGACACAAAGCTACATGAATAAACTATCTAATTCCACAATCAAAATCAGCTAGACTTGAGTGGTCTGGTTTTGCTGGCTGCTTTTTCCAAGCCCAGTGGCGATCCATACGTGTGGTGTGGGGCCTTAATGGAGCTCTGGTCAGCCTGGGGATGACTGTATGTGGCTGTACAGCTCTGTGGTGTTGAATAGCTAAGTACCTCTGCTGTGAATTTCCTTTCATTTTGGACAGTTTTGAGACCCCAATGGCCCAAAACTTGGCCTAATTCATCCCTTTTCAATTTTTGAACACCATCTTGTCCACCTTCCAGGGCCCCAGTCTCCCACCCAATTTGCAGCTTGTCTGATACAGTCAACCTTGGTTTAAAAGTTATCTAAAATGGCGGGAAACTTAGTTATTGGCTACTTGCACAGTGGATGCTCTGGAAGGTAAGGAATTGGTGTAAAACGTGTGAAAATTTGGTACACATAGCTTCAACCATTGGCAAGCTACAACACACTAAATACTTAAAACCGGCATTTCTCGATACTTTTAAATAGGCAATAAGCCCGGTTTTCCCAGACTGGGTCACAATTATTGATTGCCATGCAGGTACATGCATACATATGATTGGAAAGACTGTAAGACCCTTTTTGCAAAATTTATAATAAATCTGGTCGCAATTTTGGTTTCCTTTCTTATTTTTTGTGTATATATGTATTGAGTATTATTTTTATATTGTCTTAATTTGATTGCATTATATTATGCAACTTAGGTTGCACTATATTATGCAACTCAATTTTAGGCAGACTAAATTTTGACCATTAATTTCTTACATATTTGGGGCAGTTCAATTTTAAGCAGACACAATGAGTTATAGTATTAGGGTTTGGTTAGTTTATAGTAAATAATATTATATGGGATGCAGACAAATGATTTTTAGTTGCTGTATCCAGTCTACCCACTAACAAATCAGTAGCCCAACCTATTAAATCACAGAGTCAATATTGACACTGTGTCACTGTCTATAACTTTGAAGTTTCCAGCCATGTTATGCCCAACCCTTCTTATTACAAGTCATTCAACACTGGCTTACTTTTATTCAACATCAAAAGCTTAGTAAAAGCCCTCTGGTATTTTTAAACCCCGGAATGACATGTTAGCTCAGAGCTCCATTCTAGTTTATGGATAAAATTTTGGAAGTTATAGTATTATACAGTATATACAATAATACCATACCTGTTTCACTGCCCGTACAAAAGTCTCAATAGTAGCAGTGAAATTTATCCCGTATTTCACTGGTAGCAGTGAAAAAGTTGTAATTGCAATTTCATTGGCTAGAATTTATGTTAACAATTAGTGTTGACACATGTTTAGTACATAGTGACAAATTGCGTACATAGCAACGCTAATGCACAGCATGCGCATATGCAGCGAGTATGGTATTAACTGGGAATAGCATGGGTAGCAGTGAAATTTTGGATAAATACCACTCTTGTTGTATTGGAAATGGTAAATTTCACTCGGCTTCGCCTCGTGAAATTTATCCCCATTTCCAATACAACACTCGTGATATTTATCCCAAATTTCACTGCTACCCATGCTATTACTAGTACTAATTGCCAGTTCACCTGATTATTTATTTAGCTTCTTTGAATCTTGTACCTCATCATAATAGCATCTATGTGCTGTAAAACAAATAGGTATTCTGATTTGACTTAGGTATGTTTGAGTGTCTGACCAATATATATATATATATATATATATATATATCGCTATTTAGCTAAAGCGACTATTCTTTAATGAAAGGCTGTGAATAATTTTATGTATGCATTACAGTATGCATTAAGGAAATTTTAAATATATATACATAAGTAGGGATCATAGAAATAAAACAACACAGTATATTCAAATGGTTCAATTCAACCTCCATGGGTAAATTTAAACTACAAACTTTTTTGTTAAAATGACCATCTAAAAGTGATTATAACTAAGGTAGGCTTTTAGACTAAATCGGTCAAAATAACTAGGGTAGGTCAATATAACTGTTCACTTAGGATGTTGAAATAACATATTTGGGTAATTTCAGTGTGTATGGTTAAGTCTACTATGGCACAGATTAGATGACCAGCTAAATGGTTAAATTTACAGTACACTGGCCATTATAACATTTGTGTTACATCCCACAATTAAAAGTGAACACGGAGAACATAGGTTTTATATACAATTTGAAAACTATAAGATCAGGTATGTTTAAAGTAATAAGATGCAGTATGTAACAATTATTGTGAATATGTGTCACAGATAGATTAATTATGTTATTACTAATGATGACTGACTTGCTAATTAATGTAAACAAACAAACAAACAAATATTTTGTGACGTGAGTTAATTTTACCACAGATGGTTAAAATAACCATGATGGCAAGGTTATTTCAAACACTTGGCTAGAGGTTGAAGAGACTTTAGGGCATCTGGATAATATGACTGTATCTTACAAAGTTAAAATAACCAAGTATATCCTTGGGTCATTACTACCAAAAAATCAGTCATTTGAATTGCAGGTAAAACAACCCAAAAATTTGGGTCATTTGTACCCATTTGAATTTACAGTGAAGGAAGGTCATTTACACCTGCAGCTATATGCTAGTGGACATTAATTTCCTTATGTTCATGACCAAAGTAGGTATTAAATGTCTACTAGAATAGTTGCAAGTGTAGATGACCCCTGTTGTTACATTAATTTTTATTTTTGTGTGAACAGTATTCAAATATAAAATTATAATTTTTCCTTACAGTTGTTTGTTAGGTTTTTGCAGCCAAGTGTCATTTAGATTGTATGTTTCCTTGATGAGGGGCTGGAGAGTCTAGTTAGAGTAAGAGTTATAGGCACATTAATTATGCTGTATGCTAACACAGACAGAGCGTATCATGCATAGTTGTCAAGTTTGTCCCTGCACCCCTGCTACAGTATAAGGCTGAGCTAAGCAACCAGAATTATTCAATACATTATAACATGCACATAATATTATTTTGACTATATAAGAAAGCAATTAGGTTGCAATAAAAGTTCAACAATTTCATGTTGTTATGGCTTTGTTGCCTACAAGTATAAAACAGTTGAACCAAAAAAACAATCCTTAGTGTATAATTATTGTAGGTGTCTGTCTGATCAGTTCGACTATCAAATAGTTGGCTATCTACACAACTACTGTGAAAGGTAGGTACTGTATAAACAATTGTGTAATGAGTTAGCATTTGCAATTGCATGTGCATACATTTGTATATACATATACCTGTATGTATGTACGTATAACTTGCATGTACTTATAATGCAGTACATGCATGCTGTGCTCTGCTTTTCTCCAATGTAGTGACTAACAAATACAAAGGATGTCTGGTAGCGTATCAGCATTTTTGAAAACTATAGTAGTCATTATTGCTGTGGATAGGATAGCTACATCTGAATCATTAGTCCATGCTAATGCATTTTTGAGTGACTTCTGCATAACAGATGCCATAAGGTGTAGGGAATTGGATCTGTTGAAACAAAAGGGTCGACGTGACGAAACAAGGTACAATTGTGATATATTGTTTTCACATATACTGTATGTAAAATGTACATAGTTACTGTAGTTACGTATTACAAAACAATGCAAAGGTTATGATCAGACATGCACAAAGTTATACCGTACAAGTTACAACACATGTAATTGTAATGCATGTATGTTTAGCATCACAGTGGATTTGTACTTAGCACATATCCCATTGAAGTTAAAGCCATGTTATTAACACATCAATAATATTAATGTATATACATTAATATGTAGTTCCAGGGTAATTTACTCCCTACATGATAACTGTTGAGTGCATTGATAGTTACACATGTGACTTATTAGGCAGATGATCAGGGGATGCTATGTGGGAAGGATCCCAGCTGACATAGTAATTATGAATATTCTGACTTTTATTACTCCCCATGTCAAATGCTAGGAAGCTGATAAGTAAATTCTTTGGTTGCATGCCTTGACTCCATTCTGCTCATGTAGAGGGATAGGCTATAAAGTATGCTTACCTGGTTATAGGGTGTATTGTTTATGGTAAAGTTAAAACCTGGCGCACACCCGTTCGGCCAGTTGTGGGCATGCACTTGATTTCCTAAAAATGTTTTGGCAAAAGCCATGTCTGCATGTCAGTATGTCTGTCCAACATCCATGTGAGCAAACAAGCTTTAAACTACAATAAAAATAAACCTTCATTCAATGAATAAAAGCTGTTTACTTACTGTATGTATTAAAGGTTAGCTTTCTGTTTTTGTTGTGTTGCCGATGACTGAAATGATGTGAAACAATTCAATGCTACTGCTAGGCCTATACATGTTGTAGCAGTGTATAATGGCTGAAGATAATGTAACAGGCCTTGTTAGCTACCAGAAATAGCATATCCTTTTCACATTGAAAGGGGGTATCCACTTGTACGCAAATGAAAATTAAGAACAGCCATGAGCCTTTATCCGGTAAATTTCTGTATGAAAATGCTATATACAAACTAAACAGCTGAGAAGATACTACATGTGGTGACTGTTCTATTAGAGTATATCAATCTTAACTGGTCTTTACTTTACAAGTAACTATAAATCTGGTTTTTACTGTGTTTGTACACTATCCCATTTTGTATCATACAAAAAATGCAAAGTTTCAGCTTTTCTGATAACCAATGCACAAAAATTGTGCCTATTAGGCCAGGCAAACTTGATTACTTGTTTCTCATCCCCTCCCACATCATTTTTTACCCTACCGCCTCAATTTCATTGTTACTGTTATTGATCATGTGCACACATATTTTGATGATGCAAGGGGTCCAAGTCCACAAACCTAGCACAATTCCCTATGAGATTTTGAAATCTTTGGATTTTACCGAAGATTTCAAGATTCAGTTGAAAGTTGTAAAAGATTTCAACCTCCCTCCTACCCCTTCATCTCTTCATTTCAACCTCCCTCCTACCCCTTCATCTCTTCATCTCAACCTCCCTTTCACCCCTTCATCTCTTCATTTCAACCTCCCTCCTACCCCTTCATCTCTTCATTTCATAAAGGCCATCAAATCTAGAGAAGATTTTATTTATATGCAGTAAGGAAAGAAAAATTTTTGATTAGTACTGTAGTTGCTAATTATGAAATACATACAGTGTATTGTCATGTACCAAAAAAGGTAACTTGTTTTATAATAACTCCTGCAGAACTCTCTACAAAGTAACTTGTTTGTAGCTCATTATGAACTCTAAACTACGTGACGTAATGTACTGTAATTGACCAGGAGGAGGTTTGCAATGTAGCTGATCTCTCTACAGGGAGACTTTTAACATACAGTGTAGCTGAACTTTCTATATCTATGAGGTAATTTGTAATGTAGCTATTCTCCACTGGATTCTGGCAATGGGACTGAAATCTCTACAGGGAAGCTTGAAATGTATGTAGATGAACTCTTATATCTACTTGGTGACTCTTGGCATACATACATAACTGAACTCTCTACAGGGTGACTTGACAAACGTACTCCTAAAGGGTGACTTGTAATGTAGCTGAACACTCTACAGCAAGTCTTTGTATGTAGCTAAACTCTCTACAGGGTGACTTGTGTTGTCTCTGCTCTCTACTAGATAACTTGTAATGTACCTGAACTCTCTACTGAGTGACTTGTAATGCACTCTCTACAAGGTGACTTGACAAAGCTGAACTCTCCTACAGGGTGACTTGTATCTACACATGAACTCTCACAAGGAGACTTGTAATGTTACTGAATTCTCTACTAAGTAACTTTTAATGTAGCTGAACTCCCTACTGGGTAACTTGTTATGTAGCTGAGCTCTAGCAATGTAGCTAAACTCTCTACAGGGAGACTTGTTACATATATAAACTTGTTATGTAGCTCAGCTCTCTACTTTGTGACTTGTAATTTAGCTGAGGTCTTAAATTGGAAACATACCCAAGTGGTTCCACTGCTGTTCACTTGCGTGACCACTTTACCTGTCCCACACAGTTACTGTACACGTGTGGGTTCCTGCTGAGGCTTGCTGCTCCCCCACAGAAATCCAATAAACCTATAATCCAAACCATATCCCATCAACTGCACAGCTGAATAAATAAAATAGTTTCTCCTCAGTTGCCCTTTTGTCACTCCAAAGTTAGCATAGCAGGCTAGCAAACACCAGACAGCACCACACGAACATTAGCAATGGTTCATATATTATGAACTCTTAGTATTACTAAGCATGCTGGTTTAAGCCACATCATGTAAATACACAAAATTAATTGTATGGTATCTAAGGTTTTCCAGAATTATAATTATGTATTTATGGTGGAAAATAACAATCCCCTCTCCTTTTCAGGGGAAGGTGCAAAGAACCTATCTAGGTGCTCAGGGGTGGTTGGGTGGCACACAAGCAAGTGGGCCATGTTCACACTTAGTTCCCTCATGAAGGGTGTGCAGGGGACATATATTAACAAACTAGATAAAAAATGGGAGGAAATTAGCAATGAAACAATGAGGGATTGCCATGGTGGTAATGTTAACCACAAATCCCTATCTTGACTTGACAAACTTTATATTTATTAAAAAATACTTTAACAAGGGAGAGTACAGTCAAAATAGGAATTTTGGTTTACCACCCCATCAAACCCTTCTTGTTTCATTGCTTTTCTCAGCAATCCCTATTCCCCATTCTGAATTACATTTTTCTTAAATTTTATCAATATAATTATTGTATGTATTATGCCAGGATTTTTACTTAGTTACAGAGCTTGTTATCCTATTTGTGACACTGGAGAGAAACCTGACTCCTGCGAATGCAAGCGTCAGCTACCTTTAAGTAAAGAGCAAGTAATTCCATTGCAGAAACAGATTGGTCTGTATGAAATTCAGACACCAAAAGAAACAGATGGTTACTATCCCGACTACACAATCTGCACATATTCTTTGATGACACGCAAGTTCAATCATCAGTTTAGTTACATCTTTAGCACCATCCCATTTGACTTTGAGAAAAGTGAAACAATACCAGGTGCATGTGATGATTGCATGGAATTTGAACACCGTGACACCGAGACTAGGAAGGACATCAAATTAATTCAATGTGGAAAAAGGGTTGATCGCCGTCTCAATAAGGGTGGAGGTACACTGAGTAATATTGAACTCACATTTAAGTCAGATCCTCCAACTCCTGGAGCTCATTTTAGTGGAGCTGACTTCTACCTAGCAGAATCTGCTGTCAGTGTGAGTCTATGTAGCTAACTATGTGACCAAATTTTTGAAAATCATCGATCTATGCACACACCAGTGAAATTCACTTTTCACCATGAATGGATAGTCACACTAATACTTTACGCATTTGCACCACAGGCATGCTATTGATTTACTCTGTCTACTTTTCACAAGTGAATTTCTAGAGATGTGTGTGCCAGCCACTGGGAATGCTCTAAATGCCACTGTCCAGCTGAAACATGAGACTAGAGACACGCACAGTCTTAGACAGTTTCCTAAATGATTTCTACATAAATTTCTTTCATTTTCAGTGTCTTGAGAACCCAATATTAAGGATGGAGACACCATATAATTGGCTTGGCCATTTTTATGTTCATATACCAATTGTCCACCAAACACCCCCGCCACCACCACCCATGGTGACATGGTTGTGTTACAGATATCTTCATGAAAAATGTGCTCAATATCATGATCTGTTACTGTAGCTAGATTGCTATGGAATAAAGTGAGTTGGCTGCATTCATGATGATAATTTCAAGTGTAGCTTTTGACCTTCCTGTATGAATAGTGGTATTACAACATAGCCCCATGGGAAAATTTATGTATGCCAAAGTAAGGATTGTACCACGGGGCAATGCTGTAATACCACCATTCATATACTTCGTTTCATTAGTTTTCATTGCTTGGATCCCTACTTCATGTTTAATTAAATACACTAGTTTGTTTAACTTTTTTCATATAACTATTATATACAAGTGTGACTATTAGAATATAATACTGAACATACTAACTGTAAGTTGTATTACAGTGACTGCTTTGTTAGAGTATATCTTGAGTGAGTCTAAGCAACTGACTATACACTAAGGATAGTGGTCTGTCCCCTACCTTCTTTTCACCATACTGGCAGTAATGGCAGTAAGAAGTGTGGTTGACATGATCAGTCCCAATAAGCTTGGCTATATCATTAAGGGATGTGTCACTGTGCTTGATCATTATTAGTGCTGCTCATAAAGAGAAGTGGTCAATCCTAGCATGCAGCTATGAGTACAATGTCTACTACTGTAGCTAGATTCCTCTAACAGTAGCGTGAGTACTGTTAATAAGTTTTTATGTGTGAATTGAA
Source organism: Dysidea avara (assembly GCF_963678975.1). NCBI lineage: Eukaryota > Metazoa > Porifera > Demospongiae > Dictyoceratida > Dysideidae > Dysidea > Dysidea avara. Next base: position 14,588,090 of record NC_089275.1, on the reverse strand, counting down.
AACTAACACCTTGGTATGCATTATAAAGATGATGACCAGCTATACATATATAACTAATCTTGTAAGAAACTTAAAAGCACTGGGGGTAAAATACAATGGGACTTAATTTAGTGCTTAAAGACTATAAAGACAGTTATAGCCTTCTTTCAATATAAAATTACTGATGTCAGAAGTCATTTGCTTCCCTTGTATATAACTAGCTGAACCTACAAAATAAATTGCAGCTGGGCTACTATAGTTAGTGCGCTGACTAATAGTTGTGTAGTTGGATATCAACGTCTATCATACCGAATCCTTACTATGGTTAGCTAGCTTTACATTAGATATATCAAGACACATGATAGGCCAAGTACAGCCAGTGCGGGTGCGCGACGGACAAGTATGTATTTTACAGGAAACACGATAGTGTGTCGTGCGGCCAAGTACAACCAGTGTGGGTGCGCAACAGTTTATTTTACAGGAACCAAGAAAACTCCGTTTTCATGCATCCGTAGCTTGATAATGGCAGGACGGAAACTAACCATTTTCGCTGTGGAAACTCCCTCGGGGTGGTGCACTTCCCATTCTAATTTTGAGCTGAGTCTGCCAGGTCATCACTGAGATATGCGCCTTCAAAGTTCGTTCATATTTTTCTTCTTCTTTTCGCTCCACTTAGAAAAATTGCTATAACTCATGCACGCTTTACTCGATTTTCTTCAAATTTGGAGGGTTGTAAGAATGTAATTTAACACGTTCACAGTCCACTTTAGATAAAAAAAACAAGGGAGACATGCGCGATTTTCAAAAAATTTGATATCGATTTTTTGTCACGGCCACAGGGTAAACCGTTAGAAGGAATGACTTGAAAATCGGCCTGTGCATGGAGTAATCATGATAGTGCAAACCTTTTGTGGTTTGAAAGAAATCGCACTAACAATCATGGAGTTATAACAAAAATGCCAACCATATGTAAAATGCGCACGATCGAGTTTTGTTAATAAAAAGGTAATACTTGCCACACCTACCAGGCAAACTAGTTAACGGAATCAGCTGAAATCAGGTAGAGAGATAAATCATTTTAGAGTGATCTTTCAGTGGTTTACAAGGAATCAAACTAAAATCCGTTGAGCTACACTATAAAAGTGAACTAAGTGCGCAATCAAGATACTCTAATAGTGTAGTCACCCTAATAGAGCATTCAGCTGTGCAATAAGTCACCCTATTAGAACGTTCAGCTACAATCAAGTCACCATGTAGAGAGTTCAGCTAACAACATAGGGAGTTCAACTGCAATAAAGTCACCCTTCAACTAGTATCAAAAACAAATAACACTGTAGAGAGTTCAGTTACAAACAAGTCAACCTGTAGAGAGAGAGTTCAACTACAAGCAAGTCACCCTGAAGACAGTTCAGCAGCAAACAAATCACTCTGTAAAGAGTTCAGCTACTCACCCCGTAAAGAACTCAGTAGAGATCAGCTAGAAACAATTCACCCTGCAGAGACCAGCTAGAAACATATCACCCTGTAGAGAGATCAGCTAGAAACAAGTCACCCTGTAGAGAGTTCAGCTAGAAATAAGCCACCCATAGAGAGATTGGCTAGAAACAAGTCACCCATACAGAATTCAGTTACATTTCGTAGAGTGTTTCAGCTAGAAATAAGCAACCCTGTGGAGAGTTCAGCTACAAACAAACTCTTTCAGTAGAAAGATCAGCTAGAAGCAAGTTATCCTACAAAGAGTTCAAATCCATTTGAAGTCACCCTGTAAAGAGATCAAGTAACCTTATAAAGAGATAAGCTACATTTCAAATCACCCTGTTGAGAGATCACTCAAAACAAGTAACCTTGTAAAGAGACAAGCTACATTTCAAATCATCCGGTAGAGAGATCAGCTTGAAGCAAATCACCCTGTAGAGAGATTAGTTAGAAACAAGTCACCCTGTACAAAGTTCAGCTGGAAACTGTAGAGAAATCAACTAGAAACAATTTACTCTGTTCGATCAGCTAGGAACAAATCACCCTGTAGAGATCAGCTAGAAATAAATCACCCTGTAGAGAGATCAGCCAGAAAAAAGTCACCCTGTACAGAGTTCAGCTGGAAACTGTAGAGAAATCGGCTAGAAACAATTCACCCTGTACAGATCAGCTAGAAACAAATCATCCTGTACAGATCAGCTAGAAACAAATCACCCTGTAGATATCAGCTAGAAGTAAATCACCCTGTAGAGAGATCAGCCAGAAACAAGTAATCCTGTACAGAGTTCAGTAGAGAAATCAGCTAGAAACAATTCACCCAGTAGAAATCAGCTAGAAACAACTCACCCTATAGAGAGATCAGCCAGAAACAAGTCACCCTGTACAGAGTTCAGCTGGAAACTGTAGAGAAATCAGCTAGAAACAGTTCACCTTGTACAGATCAGCTAGAAACAATGACCCTGTAGGGAGATCTGGTAGAAACAAGTCACCCTGTAGAGAAATTAGCTAGAAACAATTCACCCTGTAGAGATCAGCAAGAAACAAATCATTCTGTAGAGAGATCAGCTAGAAATAAGTTACCCTGTAGACAGTTCAGCTGGAAACAAGTCACCCATAGAGAGATCAGCTAAAACAAGCCACCTAGAAAGATCAGCTACATTTCGTAGAGTGATCCAGCTAGAAATAAACAACCTGTAGAGAGTTCATCTACAAACAAACTCTTTCAGTAGAGAAATCAGTTAGAAGCAAGTTATCCTGCAAAGAGTTCAACTACATTTGAAGTCACCCTATAGAAACAACAGCTAGAAACAAGTATAGCCTTGTAAAGAGATAAGCTAGATTTCAAATCACCCTGTAGAGAGATCAGCTTGAAACAATCACTCCGTTGAATGATTAGTCAGAACAAGTCACCCTGTAGAGAGATCAGATAGAATGAAGTCTGCACCATGTAGCACTACCAGAGAACAGTGCCATGAAACACCTATGGATTATGAATTATCCATGAACAGTAAAATAATCCCCATTGAGTGCCATGAAAGTCATTTCATTGATATATCATTGTAATATCCATGCCATGAAATACTCATGATTCCATGGTAATTTTATAAGTACTGCCAAATTATTTCATGGCACAAGAAAATTTCATGGTTGCAGTGGTCATGAATTGTTAACTTTCATGGTTGCAGTGGTCATGAATTGTTAAATTTTCATAGGCAGTGGCATGAATTTTATAGGCAGTGTCCTTGAAAACTACGTGAAATTTCATGGTTTACCATCACATTTTCACAGGCTCTTCTCTGGGAGTTCAACTAGAAATAAGTCAGATCAGCTAAAAACAAATCACGCTGTAGAGAGATCGGCTAGAAAAAATCACTCTATTGAGAGATCAGCTGGAAACAAGGCACCTTGTAGAGTGAGGCTGTAGAGAGATCAGCAAGATCAAGTCACCCTGTAAGAGCCCAACTACTTTTCAAGTCACCCTATGGAGAATCCAGCTATGAACAAATATCTCAGTAGAAATATCAGCTAGAAATAAATCACCCTGCACAGTATTTAGTTAGAAACAAATCCCTCCTGTAGAGTGGTCAGTTAGGCAAGTTACCTGTTACCTGCAAAGAGTTCAACTATTTTTTCAAATCACCCTGTAGAGAGCTCAGTAGAAACAAATCACCCTGTAGAGAGATCAGCCAGAAACAAATCACCCTGTAGAGAAATCAGCTGGATCAAACCACCCAGTAGGGTGTTCAAATACATTTCAAGTCACCCTGTAGAGAGTGTAGCTAGAAACAAGTCACCCTGTGGGGAGTTCAGCTGGAAACAAGTCACCCTGTAGAAAGATCAGCTAGAAACAATTCACCCTGTAGAGATCGGCTAGAAACAAATCACCCTGTAGAGAGATCAGTCAGAAACAAGTCATCCTGTAGAGAGATCAGCTGGAAACAGGAGAGAATTCAACTATATTTCGTAGAGTGTTTCAACTAGAAGTAAGCCACCACGTGGTGAGTTCAGCTATGAACCATTCACCATGTAGTCAAAGAGTACAGTTACGTTATAAGGCTCCCTGTTGAACTATATACACATTTCCCTGTAGCTGCAAACAGATGAACCTGTGTGACTTATTTTTATGATAAATCAACACAATTAAAAATTAATGCCTAAATGTACATGTAGCTACACAAATCATTAAAATCTTCTTCTTCATAATCATCTTCTCTCTAGATCTGTGGTAAAGAAAAAGACAAATTAAAAGTAATACCTAAAGTTGGCCATAGGCTGGCTTTAGGTTTGAAATTACAGAAGAAGTGACATCTAATCAAAAACAGCCAAGCTGTAAAAAAAGGGGGCCGCCTCCAAAAAAGCCAGGATGAAAAAAGATGTCAAATCACAGGTGGCGGCAAAGAAATGGCTGTGATGGTAGGTTAATGGCAAAAATTTTAATAACAATTCAGGTGAATTTGGTGCCGGATCCTAGTGAAACTTGGAGGAGGCAATACAGATTCACCTGAATTGTCGTTATTAAAAATTTTCCCATTAACCTACCATCACAGCCATTTATTGGCTGCCACCTTTGATTTCACAACTTTTTTCATCCTGGATTTTTTGGAGGCCGCACCCTTTTTTATAGCTTGGTTGTTTTTGATTAGATATAGCTATAGCTCACCATGATTCTAATCAACTTTTTGTTTCTTCATACTTGTCATTATTTGTACTTCATTATCACTACTACCTTCCCCTCTTTTGTTTGTTCTGCATGTAGTCTTGGCTAATAATGTGCAACTATAATGCTTTAGCCTTCTCACAGGTCCCTAGTGGGATAGCATTTAATAATGATTAAAAGATGGGCATTAATTAGAAGCTTAAAACTTGGGGTGTGGGACTCACACCCTAGCCTAGGAATTGGGGGTTCAGTTCCCAGGAGTTTTGTATTCTTTTTGTTTTCATTTCAGTGCATTTTTTTGTTTTATTTTATCAGTGTTCAATTGGTGACAGCAGTAAAAACTACCTGCCGGTGTTTAATTATGAGGTAGATTTATCCAATGGATGTTTTGGATGAAGTGCTAAGTAAAGTGAGCAAGTATACGTATCAGTAGCATAGCCAAGGGGGGAATTTTCCCCCCATCACTAAGTCAGTAGTGTTTTGTTTTTTTTAATTTCTGTCACAAGCTTACCAGGACACGCATCCCAAATTACTGTTTGTGCGCTACTACGCGAGTGCACACAACATTCAATTCATTTGCGAATCGCTATAATAATACGATGATTTCTTGAGCGTTACAAGCAATGAATAAAACGATGCTCTAAAAATACAAATCCCTAGGGGTTTCCTGTATACCTTCACCGAACGAAAATATTACACACACAATTCTATATTTAGCCTACATTACTCACATGATAGTGCATTTTTCGAATCTAAAATAACAAGTGACCCGCTCAAAGTGACTTCGCAAGAGTCGCAACTCAGAAGTGACAAGTAATACACGATGACGCTACAAACCTACTGTCTATGAGGTGATAAAGTGTTAAATGGACCATTTTTTTCCCGAGTTAATCACACTGGATCTTCGTACAGTGTAGTGGCATGCCAGTTTAATTTTTTTTTACTTTGTCAGTCAGTCAGATGATCTGTCACAATTAGCTTACAAATTCTGCAAACAGGAGAGGTGTAGAACTGGGATTTCGTGCCAATACATGGCGTTTGGATTTCGCCAGCTGAAGTGAGTCAGTTCGTAATACAATGCCAGTGTGCTAGGACTGCAGCACATGCAGACTGTGACTGATGCAAGAAACTGTAACACATTGTATTTCTACTAAATTGTTCACAATATAGTTCTACTGGATTGTGGGCAAATTTGTTGGAGTACAGTTGTAGCACGTGCGATGATGCTCGACAAAAATACTTTCATTGATAAGTATAACTGGTAGCAATCAGTAATGAAGTAGTTATGTAGCTAGTTACATAAGCTGTAATAATATATACAACACCGTATGTTGGCTAGCCCATCATTGGGTCATTAGCCTTTTGTGCAAGTATGAATAATGTTGAGCATTTTGTGGGGGATGCCTGCCCCCCACCACCTTCTGGCTAGCTACGCCCCTGATACATATGATAGTTAGTAATAAAGTGAGCCAGTATATGAATAAATATAGTAATTAACAATAGTTATTTTACAACATCATGCCAGTTTCAGCTAACTAATAGCAGGTATGGACTATGGAGACATGTGCAGCATTCTACTAAAGCGAATCTGGAACGGTGGGTCGGAATTTTAGCGATGAAGTGAGTGTACCTAAAGTGTGCAGCATTTTGTCATTATTATTATTATCAAGTATATTACAACACTGACACAATGCTTATAAACATCTCCAATGAGTAGTGGGATATGCTCATCATGTGATCCATCAATCTGTGATCCGCCAAATGCAGCAACCCTTACTGAATTGTGGTACATATTATTTTTCTCACAGGATGAGTATAAAATACAGATAATTATACTTATAGTCTGTGGGAAAGGGGTGAGAAGATAAATCATCTTTAGGTAGGTTAAGGTTGTCCAGTTCAACTATTGATTGAGGTAATTCATTCCATAATTTGATGGTTGAGAGGTAAAATGATCGCAGACAGGATTCGGTTCTGGAGAAAAGAATTGCAAAACACTGATTGTGTCCACCGTTAGTCAATGATTAGGGTGTGAAAGTTATAGAGGTCTCAGCCAGTCCATGTACATATTATTTTGTAGAATACTGTCATAGCTTTAAAAGTTTCTCCTTTGTTCAAGTGATGACTACTTAAGTTGTTCTAAATGTTGGTAAGTGAGCTGAACTACGATACACTTTTTCTGTCAGGTTTATCTGATACTGTATTAATGTGATGACCACACTGTAGCTGCATATTCCAGTATAGAGATATAAAACAATTGGATTATCTGATCTAAAGCACTTAAAAATATTTATTGTAAAAATATTTTTGATTAAAATAGCTTTAGCTATTACAATACACACTGACTTTATTGATGTGTTCTTTCCAAGTTTGATGTTCATCAATTATAATTCCTAGGTACTTGGCTGATAATATTTTACTGGATTCCTGACCATAAATTTGATTTTAAAAAGGGTTATGTAGTTCTTTATAACGTTGGCCTCATGCAGATGTCCTGAGGGTTGGTGAAAACAACTGCTGTATCAAGACACACGATAGTGTGTCGTGCGGCCCAAGAAGCCGGCTCACCACACCGTGGGTATATTGAAATGAAGAAAGAAAACGTCATTTTCACACCTTTGTATCTCGATGATACCTTATCTGATTGGAACCAAATTTGCGGGAGTGTATAAACAGTGGAATGGACTACTGGAATGGTGGAATACTGGAATGGTGGAATGGAATGTTTTAAAGTTCAATATCAGTTTTTACATTCAAATAAGTACAACTCCTCCCCTTATGTAAGCAAATAAATAGGCTTCCCTTTAAAGTCAGCTTATTTAGCATAATTCACCACACCACAGACAAAGTTTACCAATGTAATGTACTGTAAAGTCAGTTATGAACATACACAATAGCAGTTTATTGGGAATACCAAGAAGACCCCTTGTTCTCAAGTGATAAAAAGTTAGCTAGCCAGCTGATTAGTACATGTATGCATTGTAAAAGTACACTCAATGTATAATGAAGTATTCATTTACTTATTATCAACTTTACCAGTTAGGCACTGGAGAGCGAAAACAAAACAGAAGGCAGAGCCTGTGCAAGGTGTTTACCACTAACCTAGGAGCTTAAGCGAAAATCTTTGGGTAAAGTAAATGGGACTATCTTGTAAGCGTTTACAATGAGTCTTTCCCACAATTGTGTCAGAAAACAAAATTTAAGCCAAAGTTCATTGTGGCAGTGCCATGCTGCACACTGAACTTAACCTTCATTAAGACAGTTAGTTTCAGACAAGTAGTAAAGTATTGAGTTATAAGTCATACAAGTGTTGCGGTGGGGAAAAGTATGCTAAAGGAGCTGACTTCAGTGGGGAATCCTATTTATTTGCTTACTTAAGAGGAGTTGTACATATTTGGATGTACAAAATGATATTGAACTTTAAAAAAATTCCATTCCACCATTCCAGTATTCCACCATTCCAGTAGTCCATTTCACTGTTTATACACTCCCCCAAATTTGCTGCGGAGTTGTCTGCCAACTAGGGGAGTCCACATTCCAAATTTGAAGGAATTCGCTCAAGCCATTTCTTAGTTACGAGCAGCCAAAGTTTCGGGTTTTTTTTCTTCGTTTTATTTTTTTTTCTTCGTGTTTTTGCACACTTGCAAAAAATGCTATAAAATGGAAATGCGTACTCCGATCGTCTTGAAATTTTGCACACTGAAAAGCAGTCCAAAGGCGAATTCTATATATCAAATTTGGTGCAAATCCGATGAACGGTTAAGGATTTATGACCAATTATTTACGTAAAACAAGATTGATTTGTTGTCATGCCTACAGGCTAAACTGCTTCATGGAATGAGTTGAAAATCGTTTTGTGGATAGATCAACCATTGTAGGAGTGCCTTTTAGTGGTTTGAAAGCAATCGAAATAAAGACCATGGAGATATGACACGGAACCGAAGGTGCGTAACAATTGCGTGATCGAGATTCATAAATAAAAATACCAACAATTTTAACTCCTACCAGGCAAACCGCTTAGAGTAGTGAGCTGAAATGGGTATATAGCTGGAATAGTCACCATAGAAAGTCCTTGCAGTAGTACAGAACAATCGGATTACAAGCCACTCAGTTATGATTTGAAAGCCAACTCTGTGTAGCAAATGCGAGATCGAGGTACTCTAATAGAACAGCCACCCTAATAGAGTATCTAATCCAAAACAGTAAAGCTGCAAAAAATGAGTGTGGCCCTGAGAAAAGCTATGGTGAAAAAAAAAGTGAAATCCAAGGTGGCGGCCAAGAAATGGCTGTGATGGTAGGTTAATGGTAAAAATTTTAATAACGACAATTCAGGTGAATTTTGTGCCTAGACCAAGCAGCACCAAATTCACCTGAATTGTCGTTATTAAAATTTTTACCATTAACCTACCATCACAGCCATTTCTTGGCCACCACCTTGGATTTCACATCTTTTTTCACCATAGCCTTTTTGCGGGCCACACTCTCTTTTTACAGCTGTCATAACTATAATTTATTAGGCTTTGAAGTTTGGTAAGTATAGTTGGTGGGCAATAAATTACAGTTCACTAAACTTTGCGGAAATAAAGGGGATGTTGTAAAATGTGGAATGGTGAATGTATGAATGGTAAATGACAGTATAGACTATGAATTGACCATGTAGGGTCTTTAGTGGCTATAGTATGTGTCCTTGGGCCCATAAGCAAGTGACAATGTACTCTAGAATCTGTGCAGCCTAGGTAGAGTATAACTTGTTCAGTAACTTGGTTGTGTGGGAATTAACTATAGCTAAGGTATAATTAATCAGATCATTTCTTCTGAGAACATGCTGGCAGAGCCACCGGGGAAAGGAGCAGGAAATAAAGCAGGTCATTAGGGCACAGAAAGTTAATGATTAGCTTTTCTTATCCATGCATGCCCACATCACCATTTGTGACCGAATCTGTGAAATACCAACACAATCTCGCATGTTTTGAATTCCTGTTTATTAAATGTTTATAATCTATTTAGCCAAATGCATACTATGGCAAGTTTCAGCTTGATATGGCAATAACCATAGGAGTTACAGCCCTACAAAGTAACAACAGAAAAATTGATTTGTAGAAGTATAGGAAATATAAATTACAGGCGCTTACTAAAACAGTTGTAACTTACGAGCAGAATGACACACTGGGCACTATCCTGGTCGCTGTGAGTAGGAGAATTGATTACTGGGTAATTTTCTTATGTCATCTTTCTTCACTATATATAAAGGAGAAAGTAGTAGATCAATAAGATGATATCCAGGCTTTTATTGTTAGGCCCTTTCATCAGTCAATGCTTTGCCCCACTACATGAACACGGGTAGAGGTGGAGGCCTAAGATAGGTTGGGATTTAAACATTAAAAAGTTCTAATCACCACTACCTGGGGCCATTTTCCATGTCGAATCTCCACTTATCCTGCACTATTCCCCAGTATAAGACCACAGGAATAGTAGGGGATAGCAAGACCACAACTCTTTGTTTTAATACCAGAAGGCGTAGCTACCAAGTGACACTACAGTGCTTTTCAGTCTTCTTTTCAGTTTTCATCCTCGGGTTGGAACTACATCACTCAACGTGTCTTTTAACAACTATCTTTTTCATGTGATCTAGTAGAGAGCATGTGAACCTTGCTGGAATAATTAACTTAATGCAAGAACTCTTAGTGTTTGAAAGAAAAGACTGAGAGTGTTAAAGCTCAAAAAGATAATATCAGCTTTGGTCAAATTCCCCACTATCTGGGGAAAGGTTAGCGGTCGTTTCCCCCACTAATCCCCACCTCTGCCTAGTGGCGGATCCAAGGTGGGGCACATGCCCCCCTCCCTTCATCAAAAAATCAAGACACTCTAACACAGCAGTCAGTCAAATACTCAGTCACTACATGTAACGCTATTAAGAATCTTCAACAGTTGCGGAGTATATATGAAAAACTGGCATCTGCAGCACCGTCCCATGCACTAAGTTAGCCCCAAATAGCCAGCTAGAAATTTTGCAGGTAAAATGTGCATGGTCCATTGTATGCCATTGTATATGATAATTGACTCATAGCTGAACTAATTATGACTGTCACCGATCCCTAAAACCCTTGATCCATGCAAACCACTTGGCACTTAGCCACATTAAATTTTTGTACATAAAACTGTTCTACATCAAAATTTTCAGTGTTGAAACATATAAAGTACTTTTAGGGAATGGGGGGCTATGCACCCCAGATCCCCTACTCCATATGTCTACTACCCTGGTGCACCCTCCCTTACCAAACCCTGAGTCCGTCCCTGCTGCCCGTGTTCATAGTAGCAGGGAAAAACATTGATAGGTACATAAGAACAAAGCATTCAAAAAATTTACTGAATTTTTTCAATAATACGCAAGTATTTCACCCCATTTTATTTTAGCTTGCACAATCAAGTGTGTCGGGTTTTCACAGATCTGGTCACATTTTTCTTGCCGCATCAAGGACTTTTTTGTATTATACCCAGCACCTTTTAAAGGCAACTACCTAGAGAAGTCTAAGAAAATGGCTTTCTTGGTCACTTTAGCTAGCAAGTCAATAAAAATTTATTTAAAATATTGGAAAATGAGAAACCAATAAGTTTATGTGGCCTTATCGAATGGTACGGTTGTACCATTTAAGTAGGAATTACGGTGAAACTTTTGCGTGCCGCCCAAAATTCCGCCTTCAAAAATCACCTTAGAGACATTTTACGTGACAAAAATCACCTTTATGGAATAGTACTAGTCCACATATGTAATACATACTACAGCATTAAATATAACAAAACACGTACAGGTGGCCGGATATAGAATTTTTTATAAATTGCTAAAATTCGAATTTTAGTCTCACTGACTGCCTCACTGCCTCACTGCCTTTCTGCCTCACTGCCTTTCTGCCTCACTGCCTTTCTGCCTCACTGCCTTTCTGCCTCACTGCCTTTCTGCCTCACTGCCTTTCTGCCTCACTGCCTTTCTGCCTCACTGCCTTTCTGCCTCACTGCCTTTCTGCCTCACTGCCTTTCTGCCTCACTGACCACAGTCGCAAGGCTAGAGGCCAAACAAAGCAGCGCACAGCCACCATTCTACGCCACAATAACAAATTAACTCACCAGTGGGATGTGCCTTTTGGGGTTCTGATGAGTGTAGGCCCTCTGCGCCTTGTCTTTTCTTTTATCTTCAATCAGGCTGCTTATCTTCTTCATCCAACAAAACCATATCGAGGTGTTAATTTTCTGCATCAACACTTTCTTTTAGCAGCATATTTAGATGCTACAGAATTATTTCAGAGCTGGATTTCAGAAGCGCTCAGCAATCCCGGCGCTACGAGAAGAGTTACACTTGCTTGATATCAGCAACTTCACAATTGGGATCCGGTTTGCAATAGGTTTGTGACCACGCCCCCAAATAAAGATAATAGCAAAAGAGTACTAAGACCCGACCACTTAGCAATCTAGCTGTTTACTTAACAATAAACAAGATCACCTCACTCCTTATTGGTCTAGCTAGCAGCACACCCCTTGGCTGACTCCAGATATACTCTAATACAACAGTCACTCTAATACAACAGTCATGTATGATGGAACAGTTACAAGTCATATTGTTCTGAAAGACATAGCTATTTTTATAAGAAAAAGAAGCAAGCACAATATAAAATTAGCATAATATAGTACAGGTACTCTTCAACAACAGCAAGGTAAATGGCTGGAGTCATACAGGGAGGCTTGCATCTAAAATGGGTGATCCTCTGATGCTCATTATTGAAGAGTGCAGCAAGGAGAACCCCAAAATACAGCATAATCACAAAATATGAGAAACTCCACTTCTCACTGAGCAAATGGGCAAGATGTTTATAAGTGATGGTATCTGCCTTTCCCTTACCTACAGATGTAGAGTGCAAGTGAACTAATACAAGTTACACTGTAGCTAGCTGTGCCACAACAAAAAAAAACTAAACAAACTGTATTTTAAAAATTGTTAATTTAAAGAGATCTATGCAACAAAAAGAAGTGAAACAAGAGATGAATGGTGGTGTTACAGCATAGCTCAGTGGGAAAGTCCCTACTTTGGCACATTAGCCGTATATTACTATTTTGTTCAATGCCAAAGTAGGGACTTCCCACTGACCTATGCTGTAACACCAGCATGTTAAGTACATTTTTATTCGACCCCCCAAACAGGCCGGGGCTGGGAAAAAATTGTTCTACCTCTCCCCCCTCCCACACACACACACACACACACACACACACACACACACACACACACACACACACACACACTTCCTTTGGCCCTGTAACACTCATATAGTCAGGGTTGTAAGCCTTTTAAAAAGGCCTTTTTGTGTATCTTTGGATAAAAGCATGAAACTTGGCAAAAGTTTGCATGTATGACAAAGATTATTTTTTGATGGGGAGCCACCTCAGATTTGACCTTTGGTGACCTTTACAGGCAATTTAATGCTCAAAAACTGGCAGTTTTGTCTCTATTTCATGTTTGTATGATCCAAAATCCAAAAACTTGGTGTCAAATTGAAGCATTTTCCCTAAAGAATAAGTTGGTTTTTACAGAAAGTCTATAGCTTATTCTGTTCTAAAGTTACAACATTTTTTGTGGTAAAATATGCCTTTATTCTCTCCCGCCCACACACAATTTTGAAATACGCCCACCACAATTTTGAAATATGTACAGAAAAAAGGTTTACTTTTTCAATATTTTTTAATTTTTTTAATAAGCTTTACAACACAAATGCTGAAGGTCTGTAGGACACCCGATCCTACAGCCTGTTGATAAGTGTGTTTGAAAAGGTGGAGAAAGGAGAAAAAATCCATGACTGGCATGACCTAGGCAGCCTCAAACCTGCAACCATCTGATTAACGCTTGAATGCTTACAGGAGTCTGCCAGGCAGCCTTTCTCCTTGTCAATTTCATGTATATGTATCCATAGGAACTCTAGAGAGTGATTTATTTTCTCAAAGTACCCCACGTGGAACCAAATGAACATTAGTATAATTATTTATTAAGGTATTACAGCAGAAGTGCTGAAGGTCTGTAGGACACTTGATCCTACATCCTGTTTAAAGTTGTTACATAAAGTGTACTTGTTTTGTATAACAATTTGACATGTTAAATAGGCATGATACTTAATGATAGAACAATTGACTGCCATGGGTTATATTTCCATGCAGGTCATTTTTTTGAATGGCTGGTTTATGTATGTACAAGGTACAATTTGTGTGAATTCTGCAAATTCTTGATTCACTAAATTTTAGCTACATGTTTTGTATGAATTCACACATGTTGACTAAGCTTTCTGGATTCTACTTTTATTGAATCGTCATAGTGAAGACAATTGCTTGTGTTTTGTAGTTTGCAATTGCAGAAATTTCTGCTGTAGACTATTTAGATTTTATATGAACTCGCAGACATATAGTATCACTAATGTTTAGTATCTGTCACTGAAGAATATTTGAAACTACCCTACACAGTATTGAGCAACATTATGGGTGATAACTAAGTAATAACCCAGTATACACTGGAAAATTCTACACAGGCAACTAAACTAGGTAAAATTAATTTATTGCTCATACATACCATATATAGGTACTGGTCATGGTGCAGGTATTAAATCAAATTATTTGTCCAAAATTAAAGTAGTGTGTGACTTATTTATATTTTAAAATAAGTCGTGTGGAATGTAGTAACTTACTAGTTTTCTTAATATTCTTATTTGTATTTATTGTATAGTTTACTGTGTAATGTCAATAGAGTTGCAATAAGATATAGTAATGGAATTGGCAGTTTATTAAGCATACATCTGCACATATTGATCACTAGGTTAGTAAGCACTGTTTAGTGCTATAGTTCCTTGTACAGTGTATTGCCAATCACAACACACCAACGTAATGCTTGATATACTGTATATACAGCAATTAAGGATTCACATAGAATGGGGCATTGTTACAGGGTGACAACTAAAATAAAATACCGCATGCTTAAGTGTAGCTACTGGCTATTTTATATTATCCAAGTGTTCTATCTTAGTATGCAGTGCATTAATTTACCATACAATGTACATTCTACGTATGTCTTGAAGCTAACTTTTATAGAGATGTGGTCTCTTAATACAGGTGGCCACTATAAAACAAGTTCTACCTTACAATTGAAAACGATATCACATATCTAACTCAGCATCTAATAATTATGTTGGAAATATAAATCTACACTATGTTTTAAGTACCATAGCATGATGTGCATGGGCAGGAGAAAATAGGGCTACTTTTTGCTCTTATAAATGGCTGTAACTTTGGAATAGTAAAGGCTATGGATTTTCTTTAAATGTTAGCATATATTTCAGAGCAAGAGCATTAATTTGACACCACATTTGTGAATTTTGAACCAATTATAGGTGAGACAGACACAAATTGACCATTTAAACATTAAATTGGATATAAAGGTCACCAAAGGTCAAATCTGAGGTGGCTCCCTATTGAAAAATAACCTTTATGATACATACAAACTATGTGGCAAGTTTCATGCTTTTATCCAAAAGTGCACAAAAAAAGGTCTTAGCACTCTAACTAATAAGGTGGGTAGTTGTTCAGAGCAATTCTGCATGATAGATGCCTTTTGCACAGAGCATTATCACTTAAGGGCTCAAGGAGACATAATAGTGTACATAGTCAATTTAGTGACTAAAGACTTTTAAAAACAGATGGTCCTACCATAGACCTTATTATGAATATGATTAAGTCTATAGACAATTTCTTTTAACAAAGAACATACTACAATTCGATTCCAGTTCATTCCATTCCACATTCCATGTTTTAAAACATTCCTCGATAAGTACACTTTGTTCACACAAAGTTCTCTAAGTATTTTTTGAAAGTACTGAGTTTTTTTGTAAGCAACAGATCTTTGTTCAAGTCAAAAATGTATATGATTGTGTAGAAGCCTGGTTTTGTCAAATTTGATTACCCTAAAAAAGAACCACCTATAATTACTAGCTTACTGATGTCTTCTTCAGTTTGTAAATGCTGGGAGTGTTGACACATGCAGACTGCATGCATGTAGCCAAGAATTTCTAATGCTACAATATTTCAGCTAGAGGTGTGAAACTGAACAGAATATCACAACTGGTTACTGAGAAGATCATAACTGTCAGTTATCCGGTTAACTGAATTCAATGAAATGTTTCCTGCAATTTTTATGCTGCACTTATAGCATGTAAGCTATGTACCCTTAAAATTTGTAGTACAGTTTGTCAGATTGTCCTTATAGCACCCAAAGTAGGCACCACCTATATCAGAATCCTACTACAAGTGTAACATCAATGTTAAAGTGCAAAAAAAGTACCCAAGCATACCAATTTTAAGCAAATATCTTATAGATTGATTATTCACTTATGCAAAACAATAACTGATAACTGGATTAGCTGGCCAGTTAATCAGTTTACCTGGTAACTAAAGGTTTCACAGCACTAATTTCAGGAGCCAATGGTGCAGCCAATGCACTCAAAGAAATATTTTTATTTTTAGTGCTATTCACTACAAAAATTTCTTGACCAACACTGAGCTTGTAATTAAAACATTGTCTTTTTGAAGCCAACAATTGAAGTAATCTAAGAGTGTCTACTTATGCAAAATATTAGTACCACATCTAATACTAATGTACACTGAATTGCTAGTAGAAGTTCATTTTTTCTAATAGGCAGCAGGCATTCTGGGCCCAAAAGGACCTAACGAAAGAAGGGGGTTTCCTGGTAGCAGAGGACAGACAGGGCCAGATGGAGATATGGGACCACCTGGTAAAGGTGAAAATGGAGACACAGGACCTGATGGAGCTAAAGGTGAAAAAGGAAATAAAGGTATAAAGGGATCTGTAGGAACTACTGGACAAAAAGGAATAAGAGGGCCTAAAGGAAATCCAGGTATTATTATGAGCACTATATGCGTATACATATAATTTAAAAAAATGATAACTTGTTGGTTTTAAGGTCCTTCTGGTTTACCTGGTACACCGTGTGAATGTCCTGGAACTCCATCACTATATTGTGTATCTGGTTAGTCAATACACATACTTTATGTAAGTGTGTACACCGTATATATCTAAACCAAAACAGCCAAGTGGCAAAAAAGGGTGTAGAGCCAGATGTCAAACTAAAGGTGTGTAATGATGTCATTTTAATGATGAGTATGATTATCAAAAAATGATTAGCATTACCATCATTGCATGCAGCCATTTCCACCTTTGATTGACATCTTTTCCACTCTGGCTCACACCTTTTTTCACAACTTGGCTGTTTTGGTTTTATAAATAGATATCACTTCCTTTTATAATTCCATACCCACAGAAGTCAGCTTTAATTTGAGGCTTCCATTTTACTTGTATTTCTTTACTACAAATTTGTATTTGACTATGTGTGTAACAGTTTTGTGTATGTATGTATATATCAAGACACATGCATGGTAGTGTGTTGTGCAGCCCAAGAAGCCGGCATGCCACACCATTGGTATATTGACAGGAAGAAAGAAAATGCAAATTTCACATATATGTAGCTCTGTGATACCTGAAACCAAACTTGCTGTAAAGTTGTCCACCAGGTAGGGGAGTACACATACCAATTTTGAAACAAATTGCCCCAGCCATTACCGAGATACAAGTGGCCAAAGTTTTGATTTGTTTTCTTCGTTTTGTCTTCTGCTTCTTTTTTTGTACACTTAGCAAAATCTGCTATAAAGCACAAACACGTACTCCACACACATGCTGAAATTTGGTGCACTTAAGGGGTTATTAAATCAAATTGCTGTACCAATTTTGGTGGAAATCCAATCAGGATTTATGGACTTATGACCAAATATTCTTGTAAAATAAAATCAAACTTCTGTCATGCCTGTACACACGGTAACCCACTTTGAGAAATCAGTTGAAAATTGGTCTGTAGTTAGAGTAACCATTGTAGGAGAGTCTTTTCTTTTGGTGGTTGAAAGACAAGATTACACCACAAAATACAATGCAAAAAACCAACAGTGTGTAACAATCATAGTGTTGTTCCAGTATCAGCTAGTTATTACAGTTCTAATTCCAGTTTTGCAACCATAATCTTTAAATTTACAGTTCCAGTTCTAGTTCTGGAACCATAACCTTTAGAATTATAGTTCTAGTTCCAGTTCTGGAACCATACCCTATAGAATTACAGTTCTAGTTCCAGTTCTGGACCCATAAACAGTTCTAGTTCCAGTTCAGGAACCATGCCATTTAGAATTATTCTTCAATTTCTAGAACACTTTATTTTAACTTTAGTGTTACAAAAAGCCCATAATGAAATTTATGGACACTCACTATTAAGTTAATATATGCTAGTCTTGCCAGGTTTAATTCCTTCATGTATGTATATAGCTAATACTGTAGACAAACAGCTATAACACTAACACCATATGCAGATACATCTTATGTGATTAAAATCACTTCTACAGAACAATACTAGAGTCCATCTAACTTCAAAATTAATACAGCCTTAAAACAAGAAAACACTTACAAACAGCTGGATATAATTTTTAAAAAGAAAATTACTGAAACTCAAATTTTTGTCTGCCAGCCTGCCTGATCACAGTCACAAGGCCAAACAGAACGGCACACAACCGCCACTTCATGCCACAATAACAAATTCACCTGCAGTGGTATGTGCCCTCTGCACCTTGTCTTTCCTTTCATCTTCAATCAGGTTGGTCATTGTCTTCTTCATGCAATGAAACCATATCCAGGAATTAATTTTGCGTATCAACACTTTCCTTGAGCAGCATATTTATACACCACAAAATTGTTTAAAGAGCTGCTTGGTAGAAGCCTATAACTTCACAATTGGTTCAAGACCACATCCATTAGTGATCTTGGTTGATTAACAACAATCAAACACTGAAACAACTCCTCTAAGCAATTCCCATTCTGACTGTTTGGAAATTAATTTATAATTGCTTCACTTCTAGGGACCTTCCAATAACATAATTGATTTGTATATAGTTGTGTTCAAAACATTAGTACATTGCTAACCTTAATGTTACAAAGGTTAGTTCCTTTCCGACAGTCATGATAACTACACATCCTTATTATTAGTCTAGCTGTGTTTGCAATGCTAGAAATATGAAATAGTGACATGTCCCCTGGTAGGTGAAGGTTGACTTGAGATACTCTAAGAGAGCAGTCACCGTAATAGAACAGTCACATGTGTATAGCTGACAAAGAAAACAAATAAACTAATATATTAGTAATTGTAAAATAAAGTAGGGATCCAATTGATAAAAAGTAGTGAAACAAGAGATTGATGATAGTATTACAGCATAGCTCAGTGGTAAAATCCCTACTTTGGTATTGAACAAAATAATTATTTTAACAAGTAAATGATGTTTTCACAGAGCTATGCTGTAATACCATCATTCATCTCATTTCACTATCTTTATTGCTTGGATCCTTTAAATTAATAATTTTAGCAACAAGAACATTTAGTTGTCATGCCTACTAGGCAAACCGCTTATAAGAATCAGCTGAAAATGTGTGTATAGGTGGATTGATCATTGTAGAATACCTTTTCAGTAGCTTTTAGAATAACTTATACTGCAGAAATCAACTCCATGTAACAAATGCTTGATCGAGATACTCTAATAGTGCATTCACCCTAGTAGAACAGTCAGTAAGTTGCAAGTCATTTTATTGAGTGTTATAACTACAAACAAGTCACCCTGTAGAGAGTTATAAAGAGTATAGCTAAGGAACAAGTCACCCTGTAGAGAGTTCAGCTATGCACATTACTAGTCACTCTGTATAGAGCCCAGCTATAAACAAGTCATCTTCTGTAGAGAGTTTAGCTACAAAGAAAGTTTAGCTACATGTTATGTAACAATTCACCTTATTACTTACATAATAATCATTTTTATTCAGTTTTAATATATTTGATCAGACACAAACCTATACACAAACAATTCTTTCTCTTGTTGAACAATCCCATTAAAAGAAAAAAGAAAGCTCCAGAGCCAGCTTATGGCCAACTTTGAGACTTATGATACAAAAAGAAGTGATACCTAAACAAAAACAGCCAAGCTGTACAAAGGTACAGACTTCAAAAGGCCATGGTGAAAAAAGTTGTAAAAAAAGTGGCAACCAAGAAATGGCTGTGATGGTAGAAAATTTTAATACCAACAATTCAGGTGAATTTTGTGCTGAATCCTTGGAGGAGGCAACACATACTAACCTGAATTAATATTGTTGTTAGTAAAATTTTGCCATTAATCTACCATAACACAGTCATTTATTGGCTTGATCTCACAACTTTTTTCACCCTGGTTTTTTTGGGGACCACATCCTTTTCCAGCTAGCCTGTTCTGGTTAAGATATTTATATTATTTATTTATTAATGCTTTACAGCACAAGTGCTGAAGGTCTGTAGGACACCTGATCCTACAGTCTGCTCAAAGACTTTAGCTACATAAGGTGTGTTTGAAAAGTTGGAGAAAGGAGAAAAAATCCATGACTGGACCTAGGTAGCCTCGAACCTGCAGCCATCTGATTTACGCATATATATCAAGCCATATAATAGATGTCGTGCAGGGCACCTCACCATGGGTATATTGACAGAAAGAAAGAAAAAAGCATGGTTTTCACACATATGTAGCTCTGTGATCTCTTATCCCATTACAACAAAATTTATAGTAGAAATGCCAGGGGTCTAACCTGCCAAATTTGAAGAAAATCACCCAGCCATTTTCAGAATTTCGGTTTTTTTTTTTTTTCTTTTTTCTTTCTTCTTTTCTTACTTTCTTTCTTTCTTTCTTCTTTGTCTTTTTGCACACTTTTTAATGTCTGCTACAAATGCGTCCTCCAATCACAATAAAATTTGGCATCCTAAAGAGGATCCAAAAGCAAATTCTAGTATCAAGTTTGGTGCGAAAACTTCAGGAGTTATGTGCATTAAAATATAATGATTTATTGTCATGCCTACAGGGTAAACCACTTCCTGGAATGAACTGAAAATTTGTTTGAAGATTTGAAAGGAATCAAGAAAAGGCTATAGAGATATAAAGCAAAACCACTAATAATTGCGTGATCACATTTCATTAACAAAAACACATAAGTTTTTGCGCCTACCAGACAAACCACTTTAGGAAATGACCACTTAAGGAAATGAACAGAAAATTGGGATTTAGATTGATTAATCATCATAGAAAAGCCTGTCAGTAGTATAGAAGAATCGGATCAAAAGCTGCTGATTTATGATGTAAAATTCAACTATGTGTAAAAAAAGTATGATCAAGTCACTTTAACAGTACAGTCACCGTATTAGAGCATTCACCACCATTAGTTCAGGTATGTAACAAGCCAGAGAATTCAGCTATGACAAAAGGTAACCCTGTAGAGAGTTTAACAACAAACAAGTTGCCCAGTGGAGAGTTCGTCAACAAAAAGTCAACCTACAAAGGAGAGTTCAGCTACAAACAAATCACCCTGTGGAGAGTTCACCTATATACTAACAGGTCACCCTGTAGAGAGTTCAGCTACAAGTACATCACCCTGTAGAGACTAACAGGTAACCCTGTAGAGAGTTTGACTACAAACAAGTCACCCTGTAGAGAGTTTGACTACAAACAAGTCACCCTGTAGAGAGTTTGGCTTTGCAATTTTGAAGTTTTATAAAGCAATAGGAATACAGACAATTACATAAAGATAGGGATTGTGTCAATTTTTGGTTTTGCTTTTTGTAGGCCTGAGCCTATTATGCTCAAAATTTACCTATTACTCTTTCAAAAATTTCCCAAAAATATTTTCCATTATCCTTTGGAGTAGTTTTCAAGATGTTGATATAAGTGGTTTTGCCAGAATTAATTAATAGCCATAAATGAAGCATTCCATCTTACATATCATTTTCTAGCCATAAGTAGTTAGTTACAACAGACTTAGAATAGCTATCTGCAGTAATAATTCAAGGGTTTTCAATCATTAGTGTATTTGAGCTGTAGCTATAACTACATGGTAAGTTTGGTAGATAATGACCATAGACTTAAAGAAGATACACTGATATAAGATGTACAAGTTTCAGAATTGCAGATAATCATGCAGTTAAATCCTTGATGCTGGGTGCTGATTGTTAACACGAAATTATTTGACTGTTCTATTAGAGTATTTGAGTGTTTATCAATCTTTCAGAGGCTTTTCAGGCTCTTTTGAGCCAGCAATTGTATAATAATGTCAGTTATACATCATTCTTGGCAGCGTAACTCTTTATTCTAGCTAATCAAGAAGAGGCGCACCCTTTAATTCCATCAATTATTCTTGTGGAGGTCCGATACCTATTAAATTATTCCTGTAACCATCCTATAATTCTGGAATTATTCTCACAAAATTGGTGACCTGTTATTCTCAAAATTATGCCAGCATAATAAACACATGCCTAATTTTTGCCACATATCTACCATCACAGCCATTTCTTGGCTGCCAACTTGGATTTCGCATCTTTTTACTACGGCTTTTGGGGGCAGTACCCTTTCTATGGTTTGGTTGTTTTGGTAGAGATATCAGTAGTTTTTGTAATCATTAGATTTGGGGCTTCTTTTACCTGCATTTTTTCACTACTGCAAAAAGGAGGAAGATATGCAGAGCAGACATTTTAGTTGTGGATAATGCGTTTTGTTTTAAATTATATGCTATTACTATGTGTGTATGAACTTTCCTTTACAAGTTCACTTGTTTTTAGCTAAATCCTCTACAGGGGTGACTAGTTTATTTGTAGCTGCACAGATTGTAGTTGAACTCTCTGTAGGGTGACAAGTAGCTGAATTCTCTACCAGGTGACTTGTTTGTAGCTGAACTCTCCACAAGGTGACTTGTTTGTAGCTGAACTCTCTACATTGTAACTGTTTTGTAGTTGAACTCTGTACTGGGTGACTTGTTTGTAGCTGAATTCTATACCAGGTTACTTGTTTGTAGCTGAACTTTCCACCTGGTGAATTGTGTGCAGCTGAATTCTCTAAAGTATAGCTGGACTCTCTACTGGGTGACTTATATGTAGTTGAACCCATAATTTCAAAAATTCTAATTGTTTCAGGCACAAACATAAGGTTGATTTTCCAAAGTTCAGACACATTTAACAACTCAATCATTTAATATCAAATTAAAGAATTGCAAGGTTGCAATCCACTTTTAAATAATATTATATAATTGTCTTGGTTTTTAATTTGTATAGCAAATGGAGATCCTGGTGAGCCAGGAGATATTGGGAGGAGAGGTGTAACAGGGACCAGTGGTCTTCGTGGTGTCCAAGGTCCCACAGGTAGAAATGGAAGGAGCGGAGCACGTGGTAAGATACTGTAACTTATAAGAGTATTTAAGAATTATTATTAACTATTGTGGTATTATAGGTCTCTGTGGTGATCCAGGAAGGCCTGGCACTGAAGGAAATCCAGGTATCAGAGGACCTGCAGGACTACCTGGCTTACCAGGTGCTCCAGGAGAACCAGGACTATCTCGTTGCCAAGGACTTAGCAAGAGAGATATTGAAAATCTGCGAGTTGTAGTAAATAAACTCTCTTCCAATGTGCCTATGCATGAGAGCTACTTTGATGCATGGAGAGGTCACAATCTTCCACTAAAACCAAATGAAATTATTTTAAGACACTACTTAGAAGAAGATAATGAGATAAATAAATCTACCAGTTTTAACTACACTCATGCATTGTCCGATAAAAGTCAGTTTCACATTAGGAGAGGAAATGTATTGACTACATGGGGTACCAGCAAACAAGAAATGCTTGCTAAACTTGAAGTTTATGAAAAGTAAGTGTTACTTATCAAACTGTTACATATACATAACCCTTCAATTCACTGTTCATTTGATTTGTCAAGCTAAATTCATACATTTTAAACACAACATTGCTTTTATTTTTTATGCACCTACTAGACATTTGGAATTGGATTTAGAAGATCAAAGAATAAGACGTTCAGCAGCATCAATATACAGAGGTTTTCCTAATGTATCATCATTTTGTCCCAAAGGTCACCAAGGATTACGTGGAGCTCCCGGACCATCTGGTCCCCCAGGCAATAAAGGTGAACAAGGACCAGCTGGCTTTCCTGGACCAAAAGGTATTTAACCATTAGTAACTATTAAATGTGCCATCTATGTGGTTGAACTTCAACAACTGAACGCTTTTCCACATGTATAGCTGTTGATAAATTAATAATACAATAAAAATTGATACATTTTTAATCTAAGTGTACATAACATCTTTGCAACTCCATACCATAAGGCATGAACATTGCTCACATTGGCTTTCCCTATTTAATGTCCTAATAGGATTGAACTAGTACTGTATATACAGAATTTAGTTGAGTTGAACACTATATGTAAACCTGGACATGTTAAATTAACTTTAAGTGAGGAAACTTTGTGAATCATGTAATTTTTTTGTGTAACGAACTTTCATGTTTGCTCTTATTAGCCACAACTTTAAAATGCAACAATGAAAACAAAAAACAAATGACACTTTTATTCATCGTTTTGTCCAGTTGTAAATAAAAATTACAATTCATTTACACAAATATTTCCAGAAATACGGTATTTATTATTTTACATAAAAATGTGTTGCGGCATTCACAGGTTTTATATAATATGTAGACTAACAAAGGTTTCTTCATAGCTATTGAGTACACCATACTCAGGGGCTAATCCAGGAGCTGGCAAGAGGAGGGGCACAAAAAGGCTAAGTTGTAGGTGGTTGGGGAGAGCAGATTCTCTTGTTAGTTGCTGCATTTTTGAGACAACAAATAATCACTTCTTAGTAGTGTCTCACTACTGATTTAGCCATTTTGGCCTTTGCAGATGGTTGTGAAGTCTTAAAAGTTGTTTAAAAGGGCTCTGAATGTCTTAAACAACAGCAACATGATAATTATTTTAGAGGCGCTTAGTATGTACGAAAATGCTGGGTGACTATTTTACAGCTAGTTTGACTTTGGTTTGCTTTGGTTTCAGGCAAATTTGTAATAAATACTAGTAAAATGTGCATATTTGCACGAGTTTTATAAACTGATCTTGGCCTGACATAAAATTTATCATTTTAATCAGAAAACAGTATGGCTGGCTCCTCCACAAGGTGAGGGAGGGGGGAGGGAACATTTGCTCCATCCTGGATCTGCCATTGATGCATCTGCTTCTATAATATTATGCTTCTTAGCTTAGCAGTCAGTTGCACTCCAGAGGTGGCATTATATAAGTAAAATTAATTTAAATCTATGCATATATGTGCATGTGTAAAAAATGACTACTTGTGAATTTTTAAATTCCCTACCTTTCTAATATGTGCCATACATATTATTGTCAACCAATGTGCAATTCATTCTATTGATTAAAGGTCCATGTGGTGATCCAGGAGACATTGGCAGTAAAGGTTGTCTTGGAGAACCAGGAAAACAAGGCCAACTAGGAGCTACTGGACCTCCTGGTAGGGTTGGAAAACCAGGACCACCAGGTAGCAAAGGATTACCATGTGAAGAAGATCAGGTACTTTATTCATAAGACTAAATCACGAATATAATTTTTTTTGGATTTTTGACTGGTTTTTATCTGTATTCAAAACGAATATGTATATAGACATCATAAAAGTAAGCATTTATGTGAAGAAAAGCAACTAATAATACATTTTACGCTCAAATGGATTTTGCACTAGGATTTTCCACAAACTTTAGGATAAAATGGAAAATGTAAATCTGTTCCTTGAAACTACATAGAATAACAATCCATAATATGTATCGGCTTTGTAGATTGGCATACCTGGCCAGCGTAAAAAACGAGAAGTTGTTACTGGACCACCAGGGGAGAAAGGGTGCAAAGGTGATCGTGGTGATCCAGGACAAAGTGGAGTGAGAGGCTTCACAGGAAATCCTGGTCACCCTGGAATTAATGGGCTTGATGGTGCTAGTGGAAGCAAAGGAGAAAGAGGTCTGCAGTCACAATTAATTTTTTAAGTATTTGTCATTGCAATTGAATAGGAGTTGATGGAACAAAAGGACCAAGAGGATTACCAGGGTCTAGGGGACTTCCTGGAGTAACTGGCCACCCTGGCTCCCCTGGCCAACCAGGATGTGTTTGTAAACTGTTTAAAGTCATTCTGGATGAGCTTTTCATTATCCAACCTTCTGGAGGTCAAGTATATCAAAGCACTATCAATACAGTTACTACTCAGATATTGCCTGGACCACCAGGCCCAATTGCAAACACATTCTGCATCCCAGGTCAGTCACTGTGTCCTCTAGTAATAGTGGTCTAGATCATCATTTACTCTCCATAATGAACACCTGTACACAGGGCCACAAAAGTGTATATAATATCATTTAAGTGCAACTTTAAATTTCTCTATAAAAGGCAAAAATAAGGAGTATGCAACCAGACCTTTTGGATTTTTCTGATTAGGGAGGCATTTGTGTTAAGTGTTAATAAAGGTTTCATGTAGGTCCCCCTGGAGAACCAGGAGAGATTGGCGCACCAGGACCTAAGGGCTTTACTGGTGATAGAGGAACACCAGGAAATCCTGGAGGGGAAGGAGAAGTTGGTCCTAAAGGAAGAGAAGGTAGCAAAGGTTTCAGAGGGGAAACTGGTGTAGCAGGTATAGTAACGTTACTTCAAAAATAAATTATGTGAAAACTAAATTATAAAGTATGTGGCCATGTAAACCTACAGTATTTATGAGATTCTCATCCACCACAATTTTATTATTGGCAATGAGGGTTGGAAAACTTTTGTATACTTTTATTAATGAGATAGCTAGCTGAATAAATTGTACAAGTCTTACATGACCTACAATGCAACTTACATCCTCTGCTCTACTGTAACTGCTCCACTAACTTTCACTGCTGTATATACTCAGTCACCTAATTTTTTGATGCAACAAAGCTATAAGCAGTGATGCAGGTTGGGATGAAAACTTAATCATTACCTTTATGGTGGCCATAAATTAAAATACTGTACAATAGGGTGAATCTGATTATTATAGGATCTGTTGGAATAACTGGGGCAGTGGGAGACGATGGTCCTCCAGGAATTGCTGGCCCTGATGGACCACCTGGTCGAATATGTGCTCATAAAGGAAGAAATGCTAGAATTTTAAACTGAAACACAGCCATGATTGGTAATTTTGTTAAATAAAAGTCAGGCCTATATGTGTCAATTGTTTCCAACAAAATGTGAGGTATAATAAGCATGAAGCTGATAGTAGTGAGCAGAATAGTGGCATAATAGGTGCAGCAGTTTTGATACTGGAAAACTTTACACATTTAGTTTGTATGAGTCACACTCACACACACACACACACACACACACACACACACACACACACACACACACACACCCACACACACACACCCACACACACACACACACACACACACACACACACACACACACACACACACACACACACACACCCACACACACACACCCACACACACACACACACACAGTAAATATGTACAGTTTGTGAAAAGCAAGCGATGAAATGAAAGTCGAGATATTCTTAGCATCACTCAGGTGAAATTACATGTGCAGTTGGAAATGGCCAATCAGCATAGATTAGTGCTAAGTAAAGAAGGGTTTGAGCAAATTACTGAGTGTAATCAAGACACACAGTAGTGTGTCGTGCAGCCAAGAAAGTAGGTGCACCACACTGTAAGTATTTTGATAGGAGAAAAGAAACAGAATTTTCACATGTGCATAGCTCCATGGCCCCTTCTTCAAAGCACATCATATTGCATTATAGCTGTCCAGTAGAGTAGGCCACACAGAAAATTTAATTAAATTTTCACAAACCATTTGCGAAATATAGGAGTTCAAAGTTTTGATTTTAATTCCTTCATTTTTTTCTTCTTAAGCCATAGGAGGCTATGGGGGCTTCGATTTATTTTTGCACACTTGCTATAAAATGTTAATGTGCAACTCAATTGTCTTGTCAGCCTTGATCTTTGGCACAAACGAAGAGCGTATAAAGGTGAATTCACATACCGAGTTTGCTGTGAATCTGATCACAGTTAGATATCTATGATCTGATGAATATCCAAGAAGTTATGAGTGTTGATTCACGTATGCATAAAAAAGATCAAACTTTTGTCATGGATACAGGATAAACTGAGCATGTGAATAACTCAAAAATAGTGACATCCATACTAAAATGGCCTTCTCTAGAACAATGTCGTCTACAAAGCAGACTAACTATGTATGTTTTATAATCTTGCTGACATGCCACAACACTACCACCCCTTTGCCTCTACTTATAACACCCAACCGTGATTGGAACAATTTACCCAATGAAATCATTGAATCTGATTCAATTAATACGTTCTCTACCAGATAGTTATGTCATTTTTGATTGTCATGGCTGGACCACTAATTATTACTTATAGTATGTACTAGCTATTTAAAAATTAAAAATTTCAAAAGGAAGTAGGGGTTTATATACAGTAATAGGATTTTTAAAAATTGTTATTTTAAAAATGAAGTAGGGATCTATGCAATAAAAGGTAGTGAAACAAGAGATGAATGATGGTATTACAGCATAGCTCGGTGAGAAAGTCCCTACTTTGGCAAATTAACTATAATTTTGCTCAACACCAAAGTAGGGACTTTCCCATTGAGCTATGCTGTAATACCATCATTCATCTCTTGCTTCACTACTTTTTATTGCATAGATCCCTACTTCATTTTTAAGGCCAATAATTGTAAATGCCTTGTGTTTCCTGTCCTAGTCAGACAAAAAAATACCATGCGGGTGGGCAGCTATTATTTATTATATTGTTAAAATCTAATATCAAGGATATTAAATGGAGTCCGTTAACTCCAAATTAGAACTGTACCGATAATCGGATCGGCCAAAATATCAGCCACAGATATGGCATTTTTTACCAATATCGGCATTGGTACAGAACAGTACGAGGACCGTTATTGCTACCGATATTTATACAGCAATGGTTTGTACATAAACAGATTACAACATTGGTTTTCTACGTTATCCATGTGGCTGTTCAGTGGCAGTGGCTTATTTTTCACTCTACAGCAAGCGCTACGCTACGAGAAGCCATACAAATACATGTGATTCTAGTGTTTGTTGCTGGAAGGCTTATCAGTCTTAAATAAATGAAGCAGTTATGTATATCTAATCCAAAACAGCCAAGATGTAAAAAAAGTGTGCGGCCCTCAGAAAGGCTATGGTGAAAAAAGATGTGAAATCCAAGGTGGCGGCCAAGAAATGGCTGTGATGGTAGGTTAATGGTAAAAATTTTAATAACGACAATTCAGGTGAATTTTTGTGCCGCTTCACAAAATTTACCTAAATTGTCATTATTAAAATTTTTACCATTAACCTACCATCACAGCCATTTCTTGGCCGCCACCTTGGATTTCACATCTTTTTTCACCATAGCCTTTCTGAGGGCCGCACACTTTTTTTACAGCTTGGCTGTTTTGGATTAGATTTCACTTCTTTTTGTATTTTTATACTGCAAAGCTGGCCTATGGCTGGCTTTGGGGCTTTTTTAACCCATGTGTTTTTTTCTTTACCACAGGAAGAAGAAAAGAACTTAAAGAAGAATTTTAGTACTTCAATTATTTTTGATTTTATTAGTAATTATACAAATTATATACATATATTTATTACATGCTCATTATTCCCCACAGGATTTTTTTTGCAGCTGATCTCTCTACTGGGTGACTTGAAATGTAGCTGAACTATATACAGGATGGTTTGTTTGTAGCTGAACTCTCTGTAACAGGTGATTTGTTTGCAGCTAAACTCTCTACATGGTGATGTCTTTATAGCCGAACTCTCTACATGATGGTTTCTTTGTAGCTGAACCCTCTATAAGGTGACTTCGTCTAGCTGAACTCTCTACAGGGTGATTTTTTTGTAGCTGAACTCTCTGCAGGGTGATTTGTTTGCAGCTGAACTCTCTACATGATGATTTCTTTGTAGCTGAACTCTCTACAAGGTGACTTCGTCCAGTTGATCTCTCTACGGGGTGATTTGTTTCTAGCTGAACTCTCTACAGGTGAATTGTTTGCAGCTAAACTCTCTACATGGTGGTTTCTTTGTAGCTGAACTCTCTACAAGGTAACTTCTTCTCTACAGGGTGATTTGTTGTACTTGAATTCTCTACTAGGTGGTTTGTATGAGGCTGAACTCTCTACATGGCGGTTTCTTTGTAGCTGAACTCTCTACAGAGTGATTTGTTTGCAGCTGAACTCTCTACATGATGGTTTCTTTGTAACTGAACACTCTACAAGGTGACTTCTTCTAGCATGGTCTTTCTACAGGGTGAATTGTTGTAGCTGAACTATCTACAAGGTAACTTCTTCTAGCTGATCTCCATACAGGGTGATTTGTTTGTAGTTGAATTCTGTACAGGTGGTTTCTTTGTAGCTGAACTCTGTACATGATGGTTTCTTTGTAGCTAAACTCTTTACAAGGTGACTTCTTCTAGCTGAACTCTCTACGGGGTAATTTCTTTGTAGCTGAACTCTCTATATGATGGTTTCTTTGTAAATGAACTCTCTACAAGGTGAATCCTTCTACCTGATCTCTCTACAGGGTGATTTGTTTGTAACTGAACTCTGTACAAGTGCGTTTTTGTGGGTGATCTCACTGCAGGTTGATTTTTTTGTAGCTGAACTCACTAAAGGGTGATTTTGCTTGTAGCTGAACTCCTTGCATTGTATCTAGTTTCTAGCTGATCTCTCTACAGGGTGATTTGTTTGTAGCTGATCTCTCTACAAGTTGATTTGTGTGTAGCTGATCTCTCTGCAGGTTGATTAATTTGCAGCCGATTTCTCTACAACGTAATTTGTTTGTAGCTGAACTGTCTATAAAGTGATTTATTTGTAGCTGATCTCTCTGCAGGTTGATTTGTTTTAGCTGAACTCTCTACAGGGTGATTTACTTGTAGCTGAACTCCTTACATTGTGACTAGTTTCTAGCTGATCTCTCTACAGGGTGATTTGTTTGTAGCTGATCTCTCTACAAGTTGATTTGTGTGTAGCTGATCTTTCTACTGGTTGATTTGTTTGTAGCCGATCTCTCTACAGGGTAATTTGTTTGTAGCTGAACTTGTACAAAGTGCTTTTTTGTAGGTGATCTCACTGCAGGTTGATTTGTTTGTAGCTGAACTCACTAAAGGGTGATTTGCTTGTAGCTGAACTCCTTACATTGTGTCCAGTTTCTAGCTGATCTCTCTACAGAGTGATTTGTTTGTAGCTGAACTCTCTATAAGGTGATTTATTTGTAGCTGAACTCCTTACATTGTGTGTAGTTTCTAGCTGATCTCTCTACAGGGTGATTTGTTTGTAATTGATCTCTCTACAAGTTGATTTGTGTGTAGCTGATCTCTCTGCAGGTTGATTTGTTTGTAGCCGATCTCTCTATAGGGTAATTTGTTTGTAGCTGAACTCTCTATAAGGTGATTTGTTTGTAGTTGATCTCTCTGCAGGTTGATTTGTTTTAGCTGAATTCTCTACAGGCTGATTTGTTTGTAGCCGATCTCTCTACAGGGTAATTTGTTTGTAGCTGAACTCTCTACTAGTTGATTTGTGTATAGCTGATCTCTCTGCAGGTTGATTTGTTTGTAGCCGATCTCTCTACAGGACAATTTGTTTGTAGCTGATCTCTCTACAGGGTGATTATTTTGTAGCTGACCTCTCTTCAGGGTGATTTGTTTCTAGCTGATCTCTCTACAGGGTGATTTTTTGTAGCTGACCTCTCTTCAGGGTGATTTGTTTCTAGCTGATTGCTCTACAGGTTGATTTGTTTGTAGATGAACTCTCTACAGGGTAATTTGCTTGTAGCTGAACTCCTTACTTTGTGTCTAGTTTGTAGCTGATCTCTATACAGGGTGATTTGTTTGTAACTGAACTCCTTACATTGTGTGTAGTTTCTAGCTGATCTCTCTACAGGGTGATTTGTTTGTAGCTGATCTCTCTACAAGTTGATTTGTGTGTATATAGCTGATCTCTCTGCAGGTTGATTTGTTTGTAGCCGATCTCTCTACAGGTAATCTGTTTGTAGCTGAACTCTCTATAAGGTGATTTGTTTGTAGCTGATCTCTCTGCAGGTTGATTTGTTTTAGCTGAACTCTCTACAGGGTGATTGCTTGTAGCTGAACTCCTTACATTGTGTCTAGTTTCTAGCTGATGTCTCTACAGGGTGATTTTTTGTAGCTGACCTCTCTTCAGGGTGATTTGTTTCTAGCTGATTGCTCTACAGGTTGATTTGTTTGTAGATGAACTCTCTACAGGGTAATTTGCTTGTAGCTGAACTCCTTACTTTGTGTCTAGTTTGTAGCTGATCTCTCTACAGGGTGATTTGTTTGTAACTGAACTCCTTACATTGTGTGTAGTTTCTAGCTGATCTCTCTACAGGGTGATTTGTTTGTAGCTGATCTCTCTACAAGTTGATTTGTGTGTATATAGCTGATCTCTCTGCAGGTTGATTTGTTTGTAGCCGATCTCTCTACAGGTAATCTGTTTGTAGCTGAACTCTCTATAAGGTGATTTGTTTGTAGCTGATCTCTCTGCAGGTTGATTTGTTTTAGCTGAACTCTCTACAGGGTGATTGCTTGTAGCTGAACTCCTTACATTGTGTCTAGTTTCTAGCTGATGTCTCTACAGGGTGATTTTTTGTAGCTGAACTCTCTTCAGGGTGGTTTGTTTCTAGCTGATCTCTCTACAGGTAGATTTGTGTTGATTTGTTCATTGCTGATCGCTCTAAAGGTAATTGATTTGTTGCAGTTGAACACCCTGCAAAGTGTTTTGTTTGTAGCTGATCACTCTAAAGGGTAATTTGTTTGTAGCTGAACTCTCTCCACAGTGACTTGTGTGTAGCAGAATTCTGTGTAACTGAATTCTCTAGAGAGTGACTTAATTGTAGCTGAATTCTCTACAGAGTGCATGACTTGTTTATAGCTGAACTTTCTTCAGTGTGACTTGTAATGTTCTGAATCTCTATAGTGGTATATTTGCTTAACTCTCCACATGGTGACTGTCTTCTTGCTGAACTGTCTATAAGATTAACTGTTTGCAGCTGAACTCCCTACAGAATAACTTGTGATGTAATAAAATTCTATAATGGAGTAAATAAATTAGCTGAATGCTCTATTAGGGTGACTGTTCTATTAGAGTATCTCGATCTCGCATTTGCTACACGGAGTTGGCTTTCGAATCATAACTCAGTGGTTTGTAATCCGATTCTTCTGTACTACTGCAAGGACTTTCTATGAAGATTATTCCAGCTATACACCGATTTTCAGCTCATTGCTCTAAGCGGTTTGCCTAGTAGGCGTGAAAACTAATACTTTTTTATTCATAAAAATCGATCACGTAATTGTGACACAGGTTGGGTTTTGTGTCATATCTCCGTGGTCTTTATCTCGATTCCTTTCAAACCACCAAAAGGCACTCCTACGATGGTTACTCCATCTACATAGCAATTTTCAACTCATTCCATGAAGCGGTTTATCCTGTAGGCGTGACAACAAATCGATCTTATTTTACGCGAATAATCGGTCATAACTCCTGAACCATTCATCGGATTTGTACCAAATTTGATGCTAGGATTTGCCTTTGAACTCCCTTTCTGTGTGCCAAATTTCAAGGCGATCGGAGTACGCGTTTGCTTGTTATAGCAATTTTTGCAAGTGTGCGAAAAGACGAAGAAGAAGAAAAAAACGAAGAAAAAAAAAACGAAACTTTGGCAGCTCGTATCTCGGAAATGGCTGGAGCGATTTCCTTCAAATTTGGAATGTAGACTCCCTTGGCTGGCGGGCAACTGTGTAGCAAATTTGGTTCCAATCAGATAAGTGATCACCGAGATACAAAGGTGTGAAAATGACGTTTTCGTTCTTCCTGTCAATATACTCACGGTGTGGCGCGCCGGCTTCTTGGGCCGCACGACACACTACCGTGTATCTTGATATATATATATACCTTTGTAATATAAAAGAACAGTTACAGGTAACCAAGAAAACCTACTGTACCAGCCTTCACACAAGCCGATAAAATGCGGAGTAATGCAGAAATATCTGTTTAAGGCTCCATGGGAGTATGCATAGAAATGTTTGTGGGTGGCTAATTTTCTGAATTGTACAATAGAAACCCAAGCCACTATTACCATAGGCATAGAGTGAGCAATGATATATCCACATGTTGTTGTAGAGTAGGTAACTGTACACTTTTACAAAGATTAACCATGACTTGCTTGTAATGAAAATATCAGATCGACTATCGGTTATCGGCTTCTTTTGGTCGTATCCATATCAGATATCGGTACATGCCAAAAACCCATATCAGTAAAGCTCTACTCTAAATTGTTCTTTTCTCTTAAATTCAGGAGAGCTACATGTAGATTCAAGGTTAGTTGTAACTTGAAAGATTTTTCTAAGATTCAAACCTAGATTTGAAGTGTTGCAGTGTTTTCTGAGCAGCCAGAAAGACATTTACGTATAGAGCTGCTGGGTTTGCCATGCTTGTGGTGACACGTGCTATGTAGCTATAGTACTGTACTTACTAGCCTGACTCTGTACCATCAACTTCAACAGTTCGAATTTTTCAAATGTTTTACACATTAGCTAATAACAGATTGAGAATGGGACTCGTTCGTGTTGATGTACATCTCAAGTTTACCAATGGCTACTTGAAGGATTCACTGCTAGTATTAGGCCGGATGCCATGCACTAAATAACATTAGAAACTTACACCAGAATCCACCTATCCAATAAATAACCTAGTCTTCATCCCAATGACACGACCACACAATTGAACTCCCTGCCAGTATTAATATTCATGTCACATGACTATCAAATGCAATAATAAATTTGTATGCGACTCTAAAATTACCATGCGGGCAGGTGACAGGAAACAGGGAATCTACAATATTATTGGTGGTCTAAATTAACAATTTAAAAAAATACTATTACTGTTTATCAACCCTAATTCCTTTTGAAAATTTTAATTTTTATA
Organism: Dysidea avara; assembly: GCF_963678975.1. Taxonomy (NCBI): domain Eukaryota; kingdom Metazoa; phylum Porifera; class Demospongiae; order Dictyoceratida; family Dysideidae; genus Dysidea; species Dysidea avara. The sequence goes on along the minus strand of NC_089275.1, from coordinate 14,553,440 downwards.
TAGCTAATTTGTTTAATTTTTTTGTCTAGCTAGTTAGCTATATTATACTCTTTTTGCTTTCCACATAGTATACCATATAGCCTAAATATTTTGAGGGGGGAAATTTTTGCTGATTTTGTGGTTTTGGGGGTTATCAGTGAAAATTTTATCCTTGAAATATTTAGACCTCCATATAGTCTAACGCATTTTGGGAGTGTTTGCAAATCTGCAAAAAAAAATATTTTTAGCAACATTGCTCAACCTCAAAATAATTGCCACTCGAAATATTTAGATTATACGGTAAATATCACTTGAAGCAGCTATCTTTTACCTTCGTACTCAATATAATAATCATTGCTTTGTATTTAAAGCTATTACAGCAACTGTTAAAGGTTTCAGCTGCATTTGTAATGGCCTAAATGTCAATGATTTTACAGTAAAACATTGCTGGAGAGTCCACCATTATCAGAGTGGAACTCTCGCTTTTAGAAATCTGGATTCCGAGGTGGATCCACCCCTCAAAGACATTATTAGGCCACTCCAAACAAATTATCTGTTTCCCATCCTGGATTCAGGCATATTTGCAAGTGGGTGAACAGCCCATTTCCATTATTTCATTATATTATTGGCAGCTTTTCAAACCATTATTTTCCTGGAAAACCATAAAAAGCTGCATAAAACCATGCTAAAGCTTGTTCATTCCTTTTTAAGTTGCATAATAGCACAAACGTGAAGTCTGTGCCAATATGATAGCACTGCTGACACGTGAGCTGACACTGTTTCAAGATAGCTTTTACTGAGTCTGTCAGTTTGCAAAAATAACCGGAAAATAATGGGAGAATATGGGAAAATGGAATAATTTAGAGCTGAGAGTAACCAGATGCGGGTGGTGGACGGGAAACAGAGAATTTATTTGGAGTGGCCTTGGCTAGCTACCTCCCAAAAAAAAGCTAAACTGGTAATTAAGGCTATATAAAATGACTACCCAGCATTAATAAATGCTAGAAACAACTCGTTAGGTACTACACCCATTCACCCTCATCTTATGCACACTTCGTTAAAATCACATGTTTGGGTTGTGGCTCGCGCCACAACTATTAAGTGCCGCAACTATTAATTATCCTTCAAGAAGGACAAAGAAGTGGATGGATGATGAGAACAAACAGCATGGTGCTGTGGACAGAACGTAATCGGAACAACAGATTCGTGAATCCGCCGTCATTACCTTGGCTGTCTAAAATTTCTGGAGCCATACACCTAGCACTACCGGGTCTTACAGCAGGCAGGCAGACAGGCAGATGAAATGTAGGTGAATTTCAAAACTTTTAAAACTCACTGTACATTGAAACATTTGACTTTTTGCTTTGTTTACCCAAGGTACAGTATCATTATAAGGCCTCTCTATTTGGTGATTATTAGTTTCTCATCCAGTCCTTCTAATTATTATGATGCGGGTGGGAGGGAATTACCATTAGGCCATTATCATACAGTATGATAGTAACTGTATAGTAGGGACCACTAAGGAGTAGGCATGGCCCATGAAATAATATCACCCAAAAACCAGCCTCAATTTTCCCTTACGACGATGAGGCGGTATTGGTGAGGTAAAACTAATCCAAAACAAGCTTTCAGTTGACCCGAAACGCTTTCAACAAGTTGTTAGGGAATTTTAAAATTTTTCATTCAACAGAATTTTCTACTGACTGAGTAAATAACTGACTGACTGATTCCTTCAAACAAGCGTAACTCGATAACAGCTAAGGCTACAGGCTTGAGTTTTTCACTGTTCGATGTCACTTCAGCCCGACAGGTGCCTTTTGGCATACCGCAGTACGTACAATGCATTCTTCATGGACTTACCAATGTCCTCCTTTGTGTCCCATTCATCTTTACTGACAGGGAAAGGTGTCGATTTGGTGCGAGCACGTGACGGCTTCCCTTAGAAACAGAAACCGTCCATATTTTTCATCGTGGCTATTTTGATTGCAGAGGTGCTTTTCAAACAGTTCTTGATTCGTGCTGCTGTGTAACAGATTGAATATCGCCTACAGCGAAGCATAATGGATACTTCACTTTTCAGACGATAATTAATATGATTGGGGCACACAGCACGATTTCTTTCTTTTGGTATGCGTGGATTGTAGAGGTGCTTTTCGAACAGTTCTTGATTGGAAATGCTGTGTAACGGGTTGAACATAGCTGACAATGAAGCGTAATGGATACTTCACTTTTCAGACAATAATTGATATAGCTGTTGCGTGTGGTGTCTTTTCAGATGCGGTATGTGTGGGTTCACCAGTCATAATAAAATTATTCACAAAAAAAAGTTAACAAACAAGTACGCGAAAAAATTTGGAATTTTCAACTAGAGTAGGGACTATAGCACATCGATAAAAAGTACTGAAACAAGTTGTAGTAGTCCATGATATTAAATCACTGAAAAACAATAAAAAGTGTTATATCCCTACTGTGCATTTCCGTAATGGTATCTTGAGCACAGTAGGGATATAACACTTCTTATTGTTTTACAGTGATTTAATATCATGGACTACTACAACTTGTTTCAGTACTTTTTATCGATGTGCTATGGTCCCTACTCTTAGACTAGTTTAAAATTCCAAATTTTTCATGTACTTGTAATATTAATCCACTGATATCCAAATTTTCTTTCTTTCCTCCCACAAATTAATGTTGGTTTTTAATTACAATCGCACTCTATCAACTGAGTTCATCATAGTGGGATTTCAGATGGATGTTGAAAAACTGTAGAAAATAGAACCCACTGCAGTAATTTTCCAAGGAAACAACTGTTCTCTTGCTGATGCATAGTGCACTGTAGTGTTAATTTAAAAAACACCATTGTGTTTCAATGCAAACTATGACGGTTTAGTATTGGGGGGGGGCTATCACGTGTTCTTCTGGGCATGCACAGAGTAAATAATGGCTTACCATGCAATAGTCTAAGAAAGATGCGGGTGGTGGATGAGAAACTAATAATCACCAAATAGGGGCCTAACAGTACTACTGCATTCCAGGTGGTTTTTTCGGTTAAAACTTATTGCAAGGCCATTTTTAAAAGTGCTAAAATCCACGAAACCATATGATTTCTTACCAGCCCCTACTATACAGTATATAGTACTGTATGATATGTATGTATAAATTTTTCAGGAGCCGTGATGCTACAGCTCCCTGGGATAACAACAGCTTAAGCTGCCTATCCCAGCCAATCAGTTGGTGTGTACATAGGCTGATCATTGTAGCAGTGCCTTTTGGTGGTTTAGAGTTACACCTACAAAGTAAACCAAACGAGTGTAAAATTGTGGGATTGGCATACTCTAATAGAGCAGTCACCATAGGGTTAAAAAGGTGTATTAAAATGTCAAAAAAGAACTTTCCAGAGTTTGAACCAGGGACCTCCATACCTAACATCTGCATCCTTAACCACTGAACCGCTGCTGTCTTAAATTTTAGAAATGAAAATTCTAGTTTAAATCTGCTTACAAATAAACAATTGTAATTTCATGTAATTTCATAGATCTACCAATAGAAGTACTAGATTGTTCTAGAACATTCTGTGTATGTTCTATTAGAAGTCCTCAAAATCATGCACTCTTAGAGTATTACAATAATATTACCAAAATCAATATTGAAGTACTGTAAAGCATGCAATACAATACATTTAGCTATAAATCTGTCTTCAATAATCATTATTGTGTCTGTATAGATAAGAAGTAAGTAAAAACAAACCCACCGTTAGTCATAGGCTGATTTTGGGACCTTATAAAGTGCAAAAACAAGTGAAATCCATACAACAACAGCCAAGCTGTAAAAATGGTGCAACCTTCAAACGCCTGGGTGAAAAAACAGTGAAATCAAAGGTGCATGGTGGCCAACAAATGACTGCAATGATGTTAATGTAAATAAATTCTAATAATGACTGTGTGCATTGATCAAATTTATTAGCATTAACACCATTGCAGCCATTTCTTGGTTGCCATCTTTGATTTATCAACTTTTTTCATTTAAGGCCACACCACTTTTTCACATCTTGGCTATTTTGTGGTGGTAAGAATTGTTGGGTGGAATTAAGCAAAGTCCCTACATCATACAGTACTATCGTACTGTATAGTAGGGACCACAAAGGAGTAGGCATGGCCCACAAAATAACATCACCCAAAAACCAGCCTCAATTTTCCCAGACAACAATGAAGCACTATTGGTTAGGTCAAACTAAGCCCAAAGAAGCTTTCAGATCAAGCCAAAAATGCCTTCAAAAAGTTGCTGCGGAATTTAAAAAAAAAGTTATTTAACGGAATTTTCTATTGACTGACTAAGTAACTGACTGATGCCTTCAGACAAGCATAACTCAATAACAGTTAAGACTATGGGCTTGATTTTTCACTGTTTGACGTCACTTCGGTCTAAGAGGTGCCTTTTGGCATACCGCAGTACGTACAATGCGTTCTCCATGGACTTACCAGTGTCCTCCTGTGTGTCCCATTCATCTTTGCTGACAGCGAAAAGTGTTGATTTGGCAGTAGCACGTGATGGCTTCCCTTCGTAACGGAAATCATTTGTATTTTTCATAGTTGCTATTTTGATTGCAGAGATGCTTTTCGAACAGTTCTTGATTCATACTGCTGTGTAAGGAGTTGAACATAGCTGACAACGAAGCGTAATGGATACTTCACTTTTCACACGATAACTGATATCTAATCCAAAACAGCCAAGCTGTAAAAAAAGGTGCGGCCCCAAAAAAGGCCAAGGTGAAAAAAGATGTGAAATCCAAGGTGGCGGCCAAGAAGTGGCTGTGATGGTAGGTTAATGGTAAAAATTTTAATAACGACAATTCAGGTGAATTTTGTGCCAAGACCAAGTGGCACCAAATTCACCTGAATTGTCGTTATTAACATTTTTACCATTAACCTACCATCACAGCCATTTCTTGGCTGCCACCTTAGATTTCACATCTTTTTTCACCTTGACCTTTTTAGGGGCCGCACCTTTTTTTACAGCTTGGCTGTTTTTAATTAGATATCATTTCTTTTTGTATTTGTATACACCCCAAAGCTGGCCATAGGCTGGCTTTGGGGCTTTTTTAACCTATCCTATTTCTTTACCACAGGAAGAATAAAAAGACAGAGCAGATTTTTAATACTTCAACTGTTTTTTGATTTTATCAGTAATTATATAAATATATTTATTACATGTCTATTATTCCCTACTGGATAACTTGTTTGCAGCTGATCTTTCTACTAAGGGACTTGAAATGTAGCTAAACTCTCTACAGGTTGATTTTTTTGTAGCTGCACTCTCTACAGGGTGATTTGTTTGCAGCTGCACTCTCTACAGGGTGATTTGTTTGCATCTGAACTCTCTACAGGGCGATTTGTTTGTAGAAGAACTCTCTACAGGATAGTTTCTTTGTCACTGAACTCTCTACAAGGTGACTTGTTTCTAGCTGGCTCTCTACAAGATGACTTCCTCTAGCTGATTTCTCTATGAGGTGACTTGTATCTAGCTGAACTATCTTCAGGATGATCTGTTTGTAACTAAAATCTCTACAGGGTGACTTCTTTCTAGCTAATCTCTCTATAGGGTAACTTATTTCTAGCTGAACTCTCTACAGAGTGGGTTCTTTGTAGCTGAACTCTCTACAAGATCGCTTCTTCTAGCTGATCTCTCTATAAGGTGACCTGATATCTCTGTAGGGTGACTTTTATCTAGCTGAACACTCTACAGGGTGATTTGTTTGTAGCTGAACTCTCTACAGGGTAATTTATTTGCAGCTGAACTCTATGCAGAATGGTTTGTTTGTAGCTGAACTCTCTACAGGATGGTTTCTTTGTAGCTGAACTCTCTACAAGGTGACTTGCTTCTAGCTGATCTCTCTACAGGGTGACTTGTATAGCTGAACTCTCTACAGGGTGATCTGTTCATAGCTGAACTTTCTGGGTGATTTGTTTGTAGCTGAACTCTCTACAGGATGGTTTCTTTGTAGCTGGTCTCTACAAGGTAATTTCTTCTAGCTGATCTCTCTACAGGGAGATTTGTTTGTAGCTGAACTATCTACAAGGTAACTTCTTCTAGCTGATCTCTCTACAGGATGATTTGTTCGTAGCTGAACTCTCTACAAGGTGACTTCTTCTAGCTGATCTTTCTACAAGGTGACTTCTCCTACTACAGGGTGACTTGTATCTATAGTTGAACTATCTACAGGATGATGATCTGTTTGTAGCTGAAATCTCTACAGTGCAATTTGTTAGTAGCCGAATTCTCTACAGGATGACTTGTTTCTACATATAGCTGATCTCTGTATAGTGTAACTAGTTTCTAGTTGAATTCTCTACAGAGTGGGTTCTTTGTTGCTGAACTCTCTACAAGGTGACTTCTTCTAGCTGACCTCTCTATAGGGTAACCTGATGTCTCTGCAGGGTGACTGTTATCTTGCTGAACACTCTACAGGGTGATTTGTTTGTATCAAAACTATCTATAGGATGATTTTTTTTTATACCTGAACTTTCTACAGGGTGATTTGTTTGTAGCTGAACTCTCTACAGGGTGATCTTATCTCTCTACAGGGGGTGATTTGTTTGTAACTGATATCTCTACGGGTAGATTTGTTTGTAAGTGAACTCTCTACAAGGTGATTTGTTTGTAGCTGATTTCTCTACAGGGTAATTTGTTTGTAGCTCAACTCTCCACAAGGTGATTTGTTTGTAGCTGAACTCTCTACAGGGTGATGTGTTTCTAGCTGATCTCTCTACACGGTGATTTGTTTGTAGCTATCTCTCTACAGGGTGATTTAGGTTGTAGTTGCTCTCTCTACAGTGGGTGATTTGTTTGTAACTGAAATCTCTGCAGGTTGATTTGTTTGTAGCTGAAGTCTCTACAAGGTGTTTTGTTTGTAGCCGATCTCTCTACAGGGTGATTTGTTTGTAGCTGAACTCACTGCAAGGTGATTTGTTTGTAGCTGATCTCTCTACAGGGTGATTTGCTTGTAACCGAATTCCCTATATTCTGTCTAGTGTCTATATAGCTGATCTCTCTACAGGTTGATTTGTTTGTAGCTGAACTCTCTACAGGATGATTTGTTTGTAGCTGATCTCTCTACAGGGTGATTGTTTGTAGCTGATCTCTCTACAGGGTGATTTGGTTGTAGCTGATCTCTCTACAGTGGGTGATTTGTTTGTAACTGAAGTCTCTACTGGTTGATTTGTTTGTAGCTGAACTCACTGCAAGGTATTTTGTTTGTAGCTGATCTCTCTACAGGGTAATTTGTTTGTAGCTGAACTCACTGCAAGGTGATTTGTTTGTAGCTGATCTCTCTACAGGGTGATGTGTTTGTAACTGAAGTCTCTACAGAGTGATTTGCTTGTAACTGAATTCCCTATATTGTGTCTAGTGTCTATATAGCTGATCTCTCTACAGGTTGATTTTTTTGTAGCTGAACTCTCTACAGGGTGATTTGTTTGTAGCTGATCTCTCTACAGGGTGATTTGTTTGTAGCTGAACTCTCTACAGGGTGATTTGTGTGCAGCTGAACTCTCTACAGGGTGATTTGTTTGTAGCTGAACTCTCTACAGGGTGATTTGTTTGTAGCTGATCTCTCTACAGGGTGATTGTTTGTAGCTGATCTCTCTACAGGGTGATTTGGTTGTAGCTGATCTCTCTACAGTGGGTGATTTGTTTGTAACTGAAATCTCTACAGGTTGATTTGTTTGTAACTGAACTCTCTACAAGGTGATTTGTTTGTAGCTGATCTCTCTACAGGGTGATTTGTTTGTAGCTGAACTCTCTACAGGGTGATTTGTGTGCAGCTGAACTCTCTACAGGGTGATGTGTTTGTAACTGAAGTCTCTACAGAGTGATTTGCTTGTAACTGAATTCCCTATATTGTGTCTAGTGTCTATATAGCTGATCTCTCTACAGGTTGATTTTTTTGTAGCTGAACTCTCTACAGGGTGATTTGTTTGTAGCTGAACTCTCTACAGGGTGATTTGTTTGTAGCTGATCTCTCTACAGGGTGATTTGTTTGTAGCTGATCTTTCTACAGGGTGATTGTTTGTAGCTGATCTCTCTACAGGGTGATTTGGTTGTAGCTGATCTCTCTACAGTGGGTGATTTGTTTGTAACTGAACTCTCTACAAGGTGATTTGTTTGTAGCTGAACTCTCTACAGGATGATTTGGTTGTAGTTGAACTCTCCAGAGGGTGAATTGTTTGTAGCTGAACTCTCTAGAGGGTGATTTGTTTGTAGCTGAACTCTCTACAGGGTGATTTGTTTGTAGCTGATCCCTCTAGAGGGTGATTTGTTTGTAGCTGATCTCTCTACAGGGTGATTTGGTTGTAGCTAATCTCTCTACAGGGTGATTTGGTCATAGCTGATCTCTCTACAGTGGGTGATTTGTTTGTAACTGAAATCTCTACAGGTTGATTTGTTTGTAGCTGAAGTCTCTACACGGTGTTTTGTTTGTAGCTGATCTCTCTACAGGTTAATTTGTTTGTAGCTGAACTCACTGCAAGGTGATTAGTTTGTAGCTAATCTCTTTACAGGGTGATTTGCTTGTAACCGAATTCCCTATAATTTATTGTGTCTAGTTTCTAGCTGATCTCTCTACAGGTTGATTTATTTATCTGTAGACGGTGACTTCTTCTAGCTGATCTCTCTACAGGGTGACTTGTATAGCTGAACTCTCTACAGGGTGATTTGTTTGTATGAAATCTCTTGTTTCAAACTGATTTCACTGTAGGGTAACTTGTTTGTAGCTGAACTCTCTACAGGATGGTTTCTTTGTAGCTGAACTCTTTACAGAGTGATGTTTTTTGTAGCTGAACTCTATATAGGGTGATTTGTATGTACCTGAACTTTCTACAGGGTGATTTGTTTATAGCTGAACATTCTGCAGAGTGATTTGTTTGTAGTTGATCTCTCTACAGGGTTTCTTTGCAGCTGAGATCTCTACAGGGCAACTTCTTCTAACTGAGCTCTCTCTTGGTTCTAGCTGTTCTCTCTACAGAGTAACTTGTTTGTGTAGCTGAACTCTTTACAGGTGGTTGTTTGGTTGCTGAACTCTCTACACTGTGACTTGTTTGTAGCAAAATTCTCTACAGAGTGACTTGTATGCAGCTGAATTCTCTACAGAGTGACTTACTTGTAGCTGAATATTGTATAAACTATAAAGTGACTTGTCTGTAGCTGAAATCTCTACAGGGTTACTTGTTTGCAGCTGGTCTCTATAGGTTAACTTGTTTGTATAGATGAACTCTCTACAGGGTAGTTTCTTTGTAGCTGAACTCTCTTCATTGTGACTTGTAATGTTCTGATTCTTCTGAATCACTACAGCGATATATCTGTAACTGAACTCTCTATAGGGTGACTTGCTTCTTGCTGAACTGTCTATAAGATTAACTGTTTGCAGCTGAACTCCCTACAGAATAACTTACAATTTAATAGAATTCTATAATGGAGTAAATAAATTAGCTGAATGCTCTATTAGGGTGACTGTTCTATTAGAGTATCTCGATCTCGTATATGTTACACGTAGTTGGCTTTGGAATCATAACTCAGTGGTTTGTAATCCGATTCTTCTGTACTACTGCAAGGACTTTCTATGATGATTATTCCAGCTGCACACCGATTTTCAGCTCACTGCTCTAAGCGGTTTGCCTAGTAGGCGTGAAAACTAATAGTTTTTTATTCATAAAAATCGATCGCGTAATTGTGACACAGGTTGGATTTTGTGTCATATCTCGATGGCCTTTAACTGGATTCCTTTCAAACCACAAAAAGGCACTCCTACGATAGTTACTCCATCTACATGGTAATTTTCAGCTCATTCCTTCAAGCGGTTTACCCTGTGGGCGTGACAGACCTTCGACCTTATTTTACGCAAATAATCAGTCATAACTCGGTGAATGTTCATCGGATTCCCACCAAACTTGGTACTGCGATTCGCCGTAATGAGCCGTTTAAGTGTGCCAAAGTTCAGCCCGATTGGAGCACGAATTTGTGTTTTATGGCGGGTTTTGCAAAGTGTGCAAAAAAAAGAAGTAGAAGAAAAAAAAACCAAACGTTGGCCGATCGTATCTCGGAAATGGCTGGAGCGATTTTCTTCAAATTTGGAATGTGGACTCTCCCACCTAGCCGGCGCTTCTGTAGCAACTTTGATTTCAATCGGATAAGGAATCACGGAGCTACAAAGATGTGAAAATCGCGTTTACTTTCTTCCTGTAAATATACTCACGGCGTGGCGCGCCGGCTTCTTGGGCCGCACGACACACTACCGTGTGTCTTGATTATATAGCTGGGGCGCATGGCACCATTTCTTTCTTTTGTTATATGCGTGGATTGCAGAGGTGGTTTTTGAACAGTTCTTGATTCATAATGCTGTGTAACGGGTTGAATATAACTGACAACAAAGCGTAATGGATACTTCATTTTTCAGATTATAACTGATACAGCTGGGGTGCACGGTGCCATTTCAGATGCAGTATACGTGTGTTCACCAGTCATAATAACTATTCACAAAAAAAAAATTATACAAAAAATTAGAATTTTCAACTAGAGCACATCGATAAAAAGTACTATTATTATTATTATTTATTAATTGGTATAAGGAAGACAAAGTCTTATAAAAACCAATCTCAAGTACATCTAAATAAAATCAAACCGGCGGTCATATAAAAATACATCTAATTTAGTCTTAAAGATCAGTACATTAGGTGCAGATACAATTCATGGGGTAAGGTGTTCCAATCATTGACGATTCTCTGTGAAAAACTATGACCTCTAATAGTAGTGTTGAAGCGATTTTTGTAAAGTTTTACTGAAACAAGTTGGAGTAGTCCATGATATTAAATCACAGTAAAACAATAAGAATTGTTGTAGGGATTGTTGTAATTGCAACTGCACACAATATAGCAAATGATTGGCTTCATGTACATTAATAGAGTTATCTATAAATTGTACTACTTTACTGAAATTCAATGACTTTATCAAAAGGGCATAATACTATAATTATATATATACAGGAATTCAAATATTACTGACTATAATTCAAATAAACATGCTCATATAGTTAGTGATGAATGTCCTCCTGGAAGAAAAGGTATAAAAGGAGCAAGGGGAGCTCGAGGACCTTGTGGATACCCCGGAGCACAGGGACCTAAAGGAGTACAAGGTGCTCCCGGAATACCTGGTATAAGTGGTCCCAAGGGAAACAGAGGATTACCAGGTCATCCAGGCAGACGAGGCCCCACAGGTGAAGTTGGTGTACAAGGACGCCCTGGACCACCTGGATTACCAGGAACTCCTGGAAGCTCTGAGTTCTGTCCTGAATTTGATGGAGTTGATTTGGGACTGGTAAACACACTTACATTATAATTATGTTCTAAGCAAAATGTCTAAATTTTCATCTCAGTACCTAATACTGTATAATATGTCTTCTCATAATTATGTATCCTGTCATTGTTTCTACAGTTGCAACCTAATCCAAAAGAATATGAAGCAATTCAACGACTAACCTTTAGGAGGGAAAGAAATTTTGCCTGCTCTTTAAGAGATGCCAGTCAGCCACTACTTCAACAGCTAGCTTTTAACTATTGCTATGCTGGTCAAGACAGGGACATAGGACTGTAGAATGAAGTACCCTGCACATTTGCATCTCAATATGTCTTGTACATAGCTACATACAGTACAACATGTACAGGGTTCCAGTTGTTTGTTTACAGAAGTTATTAATGCGGTGTTAGAAAAGTACTAGCTTATATAGCAGTTACTATTTAGTTGTACAAGTTGTTTTTCAAACAGCCAGCTGCACCACAAAAAAGTAAAGTTATTATGTACTTACGTGTTGTACATCTTAACTCTTTTACAATTTGAATTTACTGCAGGGATTTAACTAAAAGTACCTCAAGATTCAATCTTGAAATAGTCATGTTCAAAAAATTTTCCATTTCGTGGTCTACTCTTTGATTAAAAATTGCCTGACAATCCAACAAATTTTAATTTTCTTTCTATCAACAATTAGTTGCTTTAAGAACCTGAGCTAGGCTTACATGTATGTAATTATATACATAGATCTTTATAAAATTTTATCCCTTCAGTTTGCTGTTTTCTTACTGTAAATTACTCCCAGATCTCAATCATTTCTCTAAAATTGATTCCAGGTTCAATCTTGGCACACTTACGTTTAAAAATTTTCCCTAGGAGAGTAGCCCCAGACTCTGCTATAGTACGTTCACGTTGAGCTGAACCCTCAAAAACATTTAATAACTCATGGATGCAATTACACACGATCTTGAAATTTGGCTCATTTGTAGTACTGCTTGACCCGCTAAAAATATTTCAAAATCTTTTTGTTCAAATGTTTGACATAATATTTATGGCCAATCAAAATTTTCACAATACATTTCCTATGGGGAAGCCATATAAGTACAGTATCCATTACAGCCCTTTCCCGAATTTGTAATGGAGCCAAACCGTATGTGTCTGTTGTTGACACCTTTGTTGTTACCAATAATCATCTGGTTGGCTGAAATGTTAACTCTGTTGAGAAAAAAATCCACTTTTAATTTTTAGCTGTTTTTCAGGGTTCAGCTCAACGTGAACATACTTTAGTTAGTCAGAAATCCCTAACACTTTACTGGCACTTTGTCACACAATACCTCCTTTTACTTTACCTGTTTGGACAAGAAAAGTGCTTACTACTGTATGTGCGTGTACCCTCCCCCCCCCCCCCGTCTCAGGTTAGGGCTAGTTGTAAAAATTTTATTTTATTTTAGCCACTGTGTTATGCTCATAAATGCGCTCACTAGTTAAAGTGTTTTGGCCGACATGGTGCAATTGCACTTAATAAAATTTCATGTTTTCATTATAAACTACACTAGATGTCTTAAATCTGTTTTTGTGCCTGTATCTTTTTTTATTTATTAAGGCCTTACAGCACAGCACTGAAAGTCTGTAGGACACCTGGTCCTACAGCCTGTTTAAAGTTGTTACATAAAGTGTGTTTGAAAAGGTTTTACAGAGGTTAGCCTGGCAGCAACCACAATTATGCCACAATTTGTATTATGGTTTTTAGTTTTGTTGTATTGAGTTTGGAACATCTCATTGGACTCAAAATTCAATAGTAAAAAATGTTTTAAAGTAAGTTACAGCAATTTAAAAACCTATCTAGTTTTCACATATAAGGGTGGATTTAGGGGAGTGCATGGGGCTGTCTCCAAAATTTTACTAGAAAGATAGTAGAAGTTACAGTACAGGTGCAATTGCATCTAAAGCATATACATGGACAATGAAAAGATGGAAAGAGTGAGCTAGTCTCTTTTAGTAATCAACAAGAGGGGGTACGGTCAGATTTATATTTCATAGGTAAAACTGCTAAACATCAAGATGCTCACATAGAACAGTCAAGTACTTTAATAGAACATCCATCATTAAAATTCTTTAAAACTATAATAACAAAGACCAACTCCTAGGACCCATTGAACTTTAACTTTGAACTCAGACCATACTGCAGCACTTATGCTGTGCCCTTTATAATTATGAAAGCTAGTTACCAGTTACCACTGCTAGAAAATAATAATGATTTCACTTATAATAAAGTGGTTCACAATTAATGCTTGTTCAGTAGGTTCAATCACAATTATTGCCAAGATCTCAGATGCAAAATTTTCCTACGAGGGCACACCCCCATACATACTGAACATGCTTCTTTTCTTATACAGCTTCCACCCAGCTTAGCACCCCCCTTGGGAAATCCTAGATCTGCTCTGACATACTTGAAATTTTTTACACATACTTATTATTTTTTGAAAGAAGATAGACCTGTCTAAAATTTGTAGTGTGGACACTCTGTGGGTTTTGTAATTTTTCTTTAATTTTTAACATTGTGAACTCAGGTTACGGAATTTTCAGTGAAATTTGTTTAAAATCACTATTTATAAAAGTGTAATCAGAGACACTGCAAACAAGTATATATATACACTGCTTGAAGTATCTTAGTTTACTACAGTGGTATATCCCCAGTATATGGAACAGTTAATTGTTTGTTATTTTAGTAGTTTTTCAGTAAACCCGCATTACTGATGTTTTACTGAGAGTTTAAAACTTAGTAAAATAATTATGTTCCATATACTTAAGTTTACTGACACTTTACTATCAGCATAACTACAGTAAGGCATCTTAACAAATTAGTAAACTAAGAACCTTCAAGCAGTGATAACCACAATAAAGCAGTAAATTATGAAATACTAATGAGCAGAGCACTGCATGAAAGCATCACGGACATTGTAGAATGTAACTAGTAAGATATAGAATAAATGTGTGGGCAGGTGAGTAAAATCCATTGGTAGTTATGCCTGGTTGCACTATACACACTGTCAACAACTGTTGTGTCACATATACAACCTGTGCACTTATGGTATTATTATCATCTTGGCTGCTGTGTGAATGATTCCCAGTTGTTTTATTAGAATATGTTCATGCAAGAATTTTTATAACATGGCTCAATTATTCTTCCTGTGGTAGAATATATTTGATGACTATTATCATAAAATTTATGATAGAGTTATATTCAACTGTAAAGTACATAAAGTCAGTTTATGTATATGCATGCATACACTACTGTAGGACTCGCAATTAATACGTGTCGCACGAATTATTAGCAGCCTGAATGCACAAACTAACTCCTGTGTAGTTTGGCATGGTAGACACTCATTGCATATTTTGGCAGGTTTTACTCATATGAGTCATATCCCACAATCGATTCTATTGTGACATATCGTGAAGTATTTTCATAATATCTCCAGTATTTGTCCATTTACAGTAACAAATGTAACAACAATGTTACCTTCTCCCACCCATCATCGAAGCATTTAGGTATGTCTATAAAGGCATTCCAGTGGTAGAGTTTTCATATTGGCTGGGGTGATTGACCACTCAGCGCGACAAGGCTATCAGCCTTTACCAGCTTGGGTGATTAGTACTACTGGAATGAGCGCCACAGACTATTAGCCTGCACTAGAGCATATGGGCAACTGTGCTCTATTGCCCACAAAGAGTGCTTTATTGCACCAATTAAAGCACTCTGGTGCAATATAGCACTCTTTGTGGGCAATAAAGCACCGTTTGCTGGTGTAAAGTGTACATTATGAAATTCAAAGTACACTTTTCCCTTTGATCTCGTCCTCACAAAGTTCTATAATGTATAAAGGTATGACATCATAACACATATAGCCACCAAAGCAAATGAATAACACAATAGTTTTGTTAGAGTATACTGTATGCTGCACTACCGTATAGTGCAAATATTTGATGAAGTAAAATGTGACGAATCGGACAATTGAGCATTTTGATGAGTAAAAGTTTGATGAAATGTTTCAATAATGCATTGAAAAATACAATAATTTAAAATTTTTCAGAGGGTGAATTGCAATGCAAATTGTCAAATTTGCCAAATTTTTCCCCCGTTCAACTTCTACGCTATAATACTCTATTGAAGTACATGTCTGTTAGAATGTATCATTAGAGAAACAGGTCCTGCACTGAGCCTTGACAAGTTTTCCATTAGTGCTGCTTCTGTAGAACCTTTTGACTAATTTAATGCTAAAGATTTGTAAATAGATATAGAGCTGCATGCAACCCCAAACTCATACCTCTGTACTTTCATATTTCCATTAAAACTCCTGACTAATTACTGTACAGTGTATGTATGTATGTATTAATAATTGTAAAACTTTTAAAAAAAATTGAGTATAAATACAATAACTTAGGATTAGTATAATGTTCATAAAATATAGTCGGAAAATGTGTTCAAATTCAGTTAGTGTAGTAATTGGCAATTTGTTCCACAAATTTATCGATCTAGGAAAGAAGCTAAATTTGTAAGAATCAACAGTGAAGTGGGGTTTATGTTCATTCCCTCGTGTGCCTGATCAGCTGGGTAAGGAGAGTTCCACTAATTTATGTACAATCTTGTATAACATCAATAACCATAACATCAATAACCTCATTTTAGTTTGCACATATGAAATAGATATTAGACAGCATACGCGAGACATTACTTGTCCTTCAGTAATCTTTAAAAATAAAACAAGCTACTCGTTTTTGAATTTTTTCAAGCTTGTTACCACAATGTGTGACCGGATTTGTGAAAAGGTACCTTTTTCACTAACAAATTTTGTCCTATTTTTCAAACTTTACAACTTCATAACTTTTTAATCATTGCTTATCATCATCTGAAATTTTCCATGCGTACTGGTACAGTATCTGGCTACATTTGGATGCAAAGAGCAACTTGATCAGTATAGAGAGTCAACTGTTATGACATTTTGTTTGCTCAGCTGCATGGTATGTAAAATGTGTGGAAAAGGTACCTTTTCGCAAATCCGATCACATATTGAGTATGGGGAGACCATACTGTAACTGCATAGTTCAAAATTGGTTCAACATATATCTTATAAACATGTTTTACTCTTTGATTACACTGGTTAGGGACAGGGTCTGATTTGCCTTCTGACAAACTGAATCCACATGGTATTAATGTTAATTTGTTATAAAAGATAACACCAAATACCTAGTTTTAGTAGCTAGGCTGAGCTTTTGATTGTCCAGAAAATATTCAGTGGTAAAAGGATTATGCTTTAATGGCTCCATACATTTATCAACATTGAAATGCATACCCCAAGTTTTCCCAGGTAACAAGTTTGTTTAGGTATTCTTGAAGGATTTCAGCATCATTATAGCTGACATGATGTTTCTGTACAAAATACAATCATCTACAAATAGGTGACATGATGATGATAAACTATCAGAGATGTCATTTACCTGTATGTATGTTAAAAATAGTAATGGCCCTAATACACTTCCATGAAAGATACTACTAGTTTCATTGATAGGTTTGGAAGTGGAGCCACCACATACTATGCCTTGAGTGCATTCAGATAAGAAATTGGAAATCCAGTTTAGAATATGACCTTGTATACCATAATACTGTAGCTTCAGCAGAAGTAGATGGCATGGGACTTTATCAAAAGCTTTGCTAAAATCTAAAAGAACGATGTCGACATCAGTTGTCCTTTATCATTTAGGGAATGAGCTAAATTGTGGGATACTTTGATTAGTTGAAGTTCAGCAGAGTAGTTTTTGCATAATCCACATTCAGTATCTGAGAGTATGTTGTAGTTGGAGAAACAAGTCATAATGTTTGCTTAAAATTAATAATGTGTTTTAAGGTTTTTCAACATATACAGGTTAAGGACATCGGTTGAAAATTGTATGGGTTTGTTCTATGCTCCATAAACGTCTTCTAAGGATAGTGTAATGAAACTGATTTTTTACAAATTCTGCTCAACTTATGCTCCATTTGAGTAAAATTATGACCAGATCTGTGAAAGGCATTTTACAAGTTTGATTAATTGTAACTCCAGCTGGATGTCATGCTTTTATCTACAGTATCACCTTACAATTACACCATCAAGCTATAGTGATACAAAGTGACTAAATTAGTATATTCACAAGTCAAGGTATGGGTTGTCAGGTACTGTACGTACACACAATTGTGCAGTCTATAAGACCCTTTTGCAGATCTGGTTGCAATTATGCCAGGTGACGCCCTTTCTTGTTTTTGTGTATGTCAATTATTATGTTTATATTGTCTTAATTTGATTGGTTTATCCTCCATTGTTATACAACTCAATTTTAGGAAGACTAAATGTTGACTATTAATTTCTTATATATTTGGGGCAGTTCAATGTTAAGCAGACACAATGAGTTATAAATCGATACATAGTCTCAGGGTTAGGTTGGTTTAATATATATATATAGTAATTGTATTATTGTTAATGGTTTGCAGACCAATGATTTTTAGTTGCTGTACCCAGTCTACCAACTATCAAATCAGTTGTCTGACCTATTAAATCACAAAGTCAATATTGACATGGTGTCACAGTCTGTGACTGAAGTTTCAAGGCATGTTATGCCCAACCCTTCTTCAGGGTTACATCAAAGCCTTAATAAAGCCCTCTGGTATTTTTAAACCCAGCATGACATGTTAGCTCAGAGCTCCATTCTAGTTTATGAGTTAAATTTTGAAAGTTATTGCATTTTATGTACAGTAATTGTCATTTTTCAGAAATTCACTTGATCATTTACTAGCTTCTTTGAATCATCATACAGTGTATCTGTACTGTTAAACAAATAGGTACGTATTCTGATTTTCGATTGTTCAGACTTAGCTATGTTTGAGTCTCACCTAATCAAAATGGCTAGCTAAGTGACTTTTCTTTAACCAGAGGCTGTAAATTATGAATGCACATAATTATATGTGACTTGATTTGTGAAAAGAGGCCTTACATACATATTCAATTCTATGAACTTGGAAGGCCATAACTTACTGTAGAGTTCAAGGAGCATACAAGCCTAAAATCTTCTCCGTCCATTTGGCTATGTGTTCGTGTTCACTACTAACCAAATTTACTTTTTTCAATCTAAGTTATGATTCATCAAAGTTGGTATTTGTGTGTGTTTGTGTGTGTGTGTGTGTGTGTGTGCGTGTGTATGTGTGTGTGTGTGTGTGTGTGTGTGTGTGTGTGTGTGTGTGTGTGTGTGTGTGTGTGTGTGTGTGTGTGTGTGTGGAAAATCAACAGTCTTTGACACTGTACAATACGTAAGTGTGATTGTAAGACAAAGTTCAAACATTTAAGTAGGCATCACAGCAATAAAAAAAAGCAATGAAACAATCTACACCTGCAGCTATACTAGTGGACATTTAATTAGCCATGAAGTAGCCATGACTAAAATAGGTATTAAATGTCCACTAGAATAGCTGCAGCTGTGGGTGACCTCCCTTGTTTTATTCATTTTATTCTTACTTAAACATAAAAATAATATATTTCCAAATTTTCCTTACAGTTAGTTTTTGAAACTACAGGTAAATCAATGCATAATGCATCAAAAGAAAGAATGCTAATGGCTAGACATATTATTTGAAAATGTTTACTTTATCTATTTATTTATTATCACTGGGTAGACAGTACAGTCATGTGCCCAGGAAAAAAAGACAGAATTGCAACAAGATCGATTATGTGCAATTATATGTGTTAATTATTGTAAATTCGTTGAGTATGCATCATAGTCAGTGGTTTACATGTGCCCCAACTGTCAATCACTGGAAAGCCTTTTTGATTATATATCCCACTTTGTTTTTAGCCTTTCCCCCTGTTATGCAGCATTACAAAAGAAGAAAAGTGTGAGAAGCACCTCTCCATCAATCCAGCTACACCTGTAGTACGAAAATTGCAAGTAAGAGCTAGTGCACCAGAACAGAAAAGGGGTCATTCTACTCCATTCTCAAATATGTACTACCATTTACAAATGAAAAACAGTATGAGAAGTGCCTCTGTCATCAATACGGAATGATGGACGATTCTATCTCGGTACATCATGACAGCTGTATTCTAGCCTCTTTTAGTTGGTCCAGTCACATCTACCATATTTTTGGCAACACTATATTTAGCTACATTTCCTGTAATGTTGATTCAAGTTACCTACTGTATATGCATGTAAACATTGCAAAAAAGAAGTAGCAAATACTATACTTGTATACACAGCAGAATTAAGCTACACCCTAAAGTTCAAAAGAGATCAGTATATGTGACCGGATTTCACATAACAAGGCTTCCACACACACAAAATCAAACTTACGATTTTACCAGAAATGGATTGCTAGTCTAATACACTATCATATTTCACACTGTACTTCCTTCAGCACTGACAAGTCTGGTTTCTGTAGCAGCTTTCTTCCGACCCTGTCAAAGCCACAAGTGTGAGATTGGCACCATTAAATGGCCATGGCTTTGTGATAATGGTGTGTAGTGAGCTGGGACTTCACAGAGAGCTCGCCAATAGTGTTCTCAGTCAATTTGGAGTAATTTGAGGGCCATGGAGGGCCATGGAGAGCCCAAACTTGGCCTCTGGATTCCAATCGTCTTCTTACTTCATTATATACCCGTATAGAAAAAAGCTGCTCAAAACAGGGCAAGTTTTGGGTATCAGAAATGTATACACCCACTCAGTGATAGCTAGTGAACAGATGAACAATTGGTGCAAATTTTGTTTGCACAGCTGTAGGCACTGGGAAGTTATTACACAATGATTCCTTAAAATCGCCATATCTCCTAACAAAGCTTTGTGCGTCGAAGCCTTGTTTTGTCAAATTCAGTCACATATATCAGTTAGCAAAATTATGTCTATGATATAAGTTGCTTAAATGTCATGGGATGTGGTTTAATTGTGCCACATGCCCACGTTTCACAGGCCTGGTACATAATAGAATGTCATGGAATACTGGAGATGAAAATCTCAACCAGCTAATTATAATAATAATGTCAGTGGTCTGTGCTATTTCACAACCTTCTATCCACAAAAATTCATTAATACAGACAGTACTTGAATATATACTTTGATGATTGACATGTGTAAGGGTCAATGTCCACACTAGTTAATATTACATACTATTCATACACAAACTTTGAAGAATAAAACTATCAGACTGTCCAGTGCACATTTAACACTTCAACAGTGGATGTTGAGGTGAGGGAGGTCAAACTAAGTGATTTATGTACTATACTTGCAGCAATCTTTAATGTTGTTGACTATAAGCAGTGTCGTATAGATTACATATTTATTTTGATGAGAGGCCGGAGAGTCTAGGCATAACAATCAGAGTAAGAGTTATGGGCACATTAACTATGCTGTATGCTAGCAGAGACAGAGTGTATCACACATAGCTATCACGTTTGTCCCTACACCCCTGCTACAGTATAGGACTGAGCTTAGCAAACAGAATTATTCAATATATTATACAGATTCTAATGATGTAAACATGCACATATTTTGACTGTATAAGAAAACAAATATGTAAATGGCTGCAATAAAAATTCAACAGTTTCATGTTGTTATGGCTTTGCTTCCTACAAGTATAAAAACAGTTGATCAAAAAAAAACAATCCTTAGTGTATAATTATTGTAGGTGTTTGACTGTTCACTTCAGATACTAAAATTAATAGTTGGCTATCTACACAGCTTCTGTGAAAGGTAGGTACTGTATGAACAAGTGTGTACTGGATTAGTATTTGCATGTGTACAAGTACACTAAAACATTTGGAATTTTCAACTAGACTAGGGACCATAAAAGTACTGAAACAAGCTAGAGTAGTGTATGATATTAAATCACAGTAAAACAATAAGAAGTGTTATATCCCTACTGTGCTCAAAATACTATAATGGAAATGCACAGTAGGAATATAACACTTCTTATTGTTTTACTGTGATTTAATATTGTGCACTACTCCAGTTTGTTTCAGTACTTTTTATCGATGTGCTGTGGTCCCTATACTCTAGTTGAAAATTCCTTTTTTTTTTAGTGTACTTGTTTGTTAACTTTAAAGAAAAATTATTATGACTGGTGAACCCATGCATACCGCATCTGAAATGATGCCACGTGCCCCAGCTATATCAATTATTGTCTGAAAAGTGAAGTATCCATTACGCTTTGTTGTCAGCTATGTTCAACCCCGTTACACGGTATTTCGGATCAAGAACTGTTCAAAAAGCACCTCTGCAATCCATGCACACCAAAAAAAAGAAATGGTGCCGCATGCCCCAGTTATATCAATTAGTATTATTAGTAATGTTATCAATTTTGTAAAATGACAGGGACATACAGAAGGACAAGCCTGCAAACGTACTCCCCACAATTAACCATATAATACAGTAACATTAATTGCACACGAATACAATAACTAAGACAAGGCAGATAGCTAATAACAGAGCATTACACAACAGGACAAAAAAGAGAAAGTTATTTGAATAGAAATCGGCGGAGGACAGCATGGAATAGATTTAACTTCTTAATCTGTAGGATGGAATGCAGTTTGGTGTTCCAAAGAAAAGGGCTGTTTACAAAAAAGAGAAGCGATATGAATTAATAGTAGATACAATTGGCCGGATCGATAAAGGATGAGATCTAGTTGTGGTTTCGGGTAACTGAAAATGATTGTGAAAAGGTAAAGAGCATCTGTGGTGGTGCAGACTATCATGTACATGGCAAATGGAGAAATACTTGTGGTGCTGCTTGATGATAGGTCAGTGTAACTCTTGCATACCATCATCAGAAGATTTACTCCAGTAATATGATAATGGATTCCACCTACTATTGGAAGCCCAACGGGAAGCCCTACATTGTATGGATTCCAAAAGATTGACATTGGTATTGGAGTAAAGATGCCACACTGGACAGGTATATTCCAGGACAGGCAGGACAATACACTTGTAAGCAATGGACTTAATTGATATTGAAGAGTTGTAGAGACAGTGACAAATGAAGTTTAATAATTTAGAAGCCTTAGCTGAAACACATTTACAATGTTCATTACAATTGAGTTTGGAGTCAACAAGTACACCAAGGTATCGTACTACAGGATGATGTGAAATAGCTGAAGAATCCAGATGATATGGTGGTAAGGGTGGAGAGCGTTTGTTGGAAATTACAGTACTATCACATTTCAGTGGGTTTAAATTCAAGAGCCACTTCTTAGCCCACTGGGCTATGCTAGATAGATCAACCTGTAGCAAAGCAGCATCACTGGAAGAGGATATTTCCTTATAAATAGTGACATCATCTGCAAACAGTTTGACTTTACTGTGAGCTACTACAGAGGAAATGTCATTGATATATAATAAGAATAATAGAGGACCTAGGACTGAGCCCTGGGGCACACCTGAGGTAACAGGAAGCCAAGAAGAGAACTGACCATTAACAACAACTTGCTGGCAGCGTCCAGTAAGAAAGGCTCTAAGCCAATTTAAAATGTCATTAGAAATTCCTAGAGCTTCTAACTTTAACAGTAACCGGGGATGAGAAACAGAGTCAAAAGCCCTTGCCAGGTCAAGAAATACACAGTGAGTACTGTTACGATTCTCTAAAGATACAGCCCAGTCATTAACTGCTTCTAATAGTAGTGAAACAGTGGAACGTTTGTGTCGAAAACCAAACTGACAATCATCAAGGATATTGTGATGTTCTAGAGTAGCAATAAGTTGGCAATGAATAATTCTCTCCATAATTTTGACAACGATGGATGTCAGACTAAATGGACGGTAATTACTTGGAAGCTGTTTATCACCCTTCTTATGAACTGGTGCAACATTGGCACTAATCTAGTCTAATGGTAATTTACCCAATGACAGTGACTGTTGAAACAGTTGAGCCAATGACAGACCAATAAATTCAGCACCCAGCTTCAGTAATGGCGATGGCAGCAGATCTGGGCCACAGGTCTTGTCACAGTGTAAATTAGTCAATTCCTCATATACGTCTTCAGTAGTAAATTTTATAGAATCTATGATTGATGGGTGAATGGATAAGGATTCTTTTAACTTTGAAACATCAGAGCCATCATCCACTGTAAACACTGGACTAAAGTAAGTATCAAATGCCTCAGCCTTCTGAGAATCCTCAGTCACCTTGGCATTATTATGTAGTAAAGTAGGTATAGGAGATCTACCATCCTTGGAAGACCTCCAAAATGGTTTAGGAGAGTCAGAAAATTGGCTAGAGAGAGAGGAAACATGAGACTCAGTGTCCTGTCTTGTTCTGGATTGAACTAATTTGCTAAGCTGGATTTAATTACATCAGAAGATGGATTTTTGACCATACGATTATACGAGCAGTGTTTCATGTTAATCAAGTGAATGGGTTCATCAGTAAACCAATGTTTTACTTTGGACTTCTTCCATCTCACCTTAGGAATAGCAGAGTCAGCTGCACAGAAAAATAAGTCTTTCCACATTGTCCGTGATTCATCAATATCATAACTAGAAATACAATTCCAAGGTACGTGACTCAAAACTTCATATAAGTGGTCAAGATCAGCCTTCTTGTAATTATACAAGAGACGTGAACAATTCATTTGCTTTGGGAAAGTAACAACCAAAGCAAACTGAATGGCCTCATGATCAGTACCAGATAGATTATCAACAGGCTGTGTTAATTGTGACTTGTGATGCCAGTACTTACCAAGTTATATAATATTACTGATTTTTCTAGTTAGATATCCCTGAAAATGCATTGGGTACCTGTGTATACAGTGGAACCTCAGTTATCCGAACCCCTTGGGACCAGGGGTGTTCCATAAGTCTGAAAAGTCCGTATCTCTGAAACTGTGTATAAATAACCTTAAAATAGCACAAAGAAAATTTTTAAATATCAGTATTTTCAACTACTCTAATAGAACAGTCACTACTCTAATAGAGCAGTCATTTCCGTGGTTCGGTTAACTGAGAATCCGGATAAGTGGGGTCCGGATAACTGAGGTTCCACTGTACTTAACACAATATACACAGTTTTATTTGTGAATCACTTGCTTTATTCATGTAATATTCTGAGTGGTCAGTCTACAAAGAAGTGGTCACTCTTGAGAGGTTTTACCTAGCTTATATGCTGTTCTCCATAAAATAGATATGTGGTGAAAATTTCATGTTATCAATAATTTCCTATCTGGATTTATGACACTTTAAATAGTGTGTTTGGTGCCATGCAATATACATAAAAAGCAATGAAAATACTGTACACAAAAATCATCACACTGTCAACTTCTTTTGCTTATACCTTTTGATACGAACCACCAATTTAGGTGGGATTTACACTAAAATGACCCTGAAAAATAGCACAATATTTGTCATACCAAAGAATGCATAGAATGTTAATTATTTAAAATCTCTACCATGATAAAGATCGATATACTCTAATAGAATGCTCAAATACCCTAATAGAGAAGTCAAGGCTTCGTAAAAATGTTTTCCTAAAAGTAGCTTTTTTTAAAAAAAAGGTTGCCTACAGCGGGAATCGAACCATGTACCTCTTATGTTAAGAGTTGGTGTATTACCACTGTATCAAGTGTTTCCAGGTAGCTATAGGCTGTTTTGTACTGCTTATAAATGCTATATGTTCATTAATCCTGTAGTCAACAGCTAAAAGCTTTGCCCAAAAAGTTTTTAACTGGCAAATAGCCTTTTTTAAAATAGTTTTGACTAAGAATTAGTGTTTTAGTTAATATGCGTTAAATTGTACCTATAAAATTGCTATAAAGTAATTTTGGTGAACTTTGAGACGTTCTGAAAGCTAAAATGGCTACAACTTAGCCCCCCAGACCCCTGCTGTCAGAGACTCTATACTCCAGTCAGTCCCCCCTCATATGAACTACTTCCTCCACCACTGCTGATAAGTCCATGAAGGATACATTGTACGTACTGCGGTATACCAAAAGGCACCTCTCGGGCTGAAGCGACATCAAACTGAAGCCCGTAGCCTTAGCCGTTATTGAGTTACACTTTTCTGAAGGCATCAGTCAGTTACTTACTTACTCATGATCAGTCAGTTAGCTACTCAGTCAGTAGAAAATTCCGTTAAATATATATATATTTAAATTTCGTAGCAACTTGTTGAAAGCGTTTCGGGTCGACCTGATGGCTTGTTTGGGCTTATTTTTACCTAACCAACTCTGCTTCATTGTCATCATGAAAAATTGAGGCTGGTTATTGGGTGATTTTATTTCGTGAGCCACGTCTATATACTCCTTTATGGTCCCTACTATACAGTACGATAGTACTAGCTATACAGTACAATAGAACTGTATGATACTATCGTACTGTATGATAATTTTATACATACATATTTTTGGTGTTATTCAGTATTTGGATTACCCAAAACTTTTATGTATGTATGCGTATAAATATATGTACTTATAATGCACTACATGTATGCTGTGCTTTGCTTTTCTCCAGTGCAGTAACTAACAAATACAAAGGATGTCTGGTAGCGTGTCAGCATTTTTGAAAACTATAGTAGCCATTAATGCTGTGGTTATGATAGCTGTATCTGATGGTGGAAGAGTCCATGCTAATTCATTTTTGAACGATTTCTGCATAACAGATGACATAAGGTGTAATGAATTAAATTTGTTGAAACAAAAGGGTCAAAGTGACAAAGAAAGGTATAAATGTGATATATTGCTTTCACATATACTGTATGTAAAATGTACATTGCTACTGTATTTACGCATGAGGCTTTATGTGGTGAATTTGTGTATGGAAACAAAATTATATGTACAAACTAAACAGCTGAGAGATACTTCTGTGCATATATAGTTTCTAGTTTAAAGTGGTTTGCTTGAGTTACACTTCCTTAGCATTGCATAGCATCAGGCCTAGGATTAATACATAAGTGTACATGTATTAGCAATAAAACTAGATCCACTCTTGCATTCCTGCAAAGAAATTTGAACAGTGCTCTAATTCCTACAGAACATAAGCATACTTCAGTTTCGTCAGGCTGAAAAATGAATACACATTCATTGTATGGTCACCACACACTATGAGAGATATTCAGAAACCTGAAATGTTACAGCATAGAGCCATTTGTTTCATTTTATTGAATTCTTGCTATATGCTAGTAACTAGTATGATAAACAAGCTAAAGTGGACAACACTTCAATCACAAGGAGATATTGATAAAATAATGTTTTACATGGTCATGTTAGTCTATCAAAACTATTTCCATCCAAACAGATCTAGTACATGTGGTCATAACTTATGATACAGGCAAATTCCCACCAGAATTGATGCTTACCATAATTTAGTGTTGCACCAATATGCATTTTTTCACATTTACCGATACCGATTATTCCTGTAACCGATATGCCGATATTTACCGATATTCTTCAATTCTTCAGAACAGGAGAGGAGGAGCAGAAAACCATCTAAAGTTTATGTGTATAAACTAGTGTTGTTTTAGTTCTAAGGAACTAGAACTAAATCTAGTTTTAGTACAGCAATTTAATTCTAGTTCTAGTACACTAGAACTAAACTAAAATTCTTTCAAGTTTTGGTTCAAAAACTAGAACTAAACCAAAACCTTTAAAACTTTTAGTTCAAGAACTAGAACTAACTAAAAGGTTTGTCAAGCAATCCTACATAAAAGGGTATTGTACACTATAACCACTTTACACTTTTCTTTGAAGATGGTGATGCCTGCAAATGCTACCATAAACATTGTCAGAGGAGGTTGGACATGCACATGTAAGTGCATACATTTTGTATTGAAAGTTTAACCAAGCATTCACAAAAGTTTTCACAAGTACCATTCGAGAGTGCACTTCAAGTTTAGTCTATTCCGCCGGTCAACCCCATTCAACCCCACTACTCCAGGCACGTAAATTGCTCTTGAAATCTACAGGATCACATGTGTAAGCATTCGCTGGGTGGAATCCATGTGTAATACTATAGGGACGCCCTGTGTACATGTATTTAAACACAATGATTGTCGAAGAAAGCAATGCATGTGCATGCTAACAAAGCCTCTCAGAGTATTGAAAAAGAAGAGCGGATGCTGCTAGTTTGGCCTTACAGAGAATCGAAAAGAGAATTAGAAACTCGCACACCCACCTTGCAATAAGAATTTGCTGTTCATCTTAAGAAGCACAAGGTAACATGTAGTGGGAATATTGCTAAGCATTTCTTCTATCACTTACTCCTCGTCATATATTAGAATTATGCAATAAACAGAAATAAATTTCAGAAGTGCTTGCATTGTGTCCAACCTCCTCTGAAACATTGCTATTCAGCATTAATTTTGCCTATTTAGGTTATTTAAGCTCAGTTCTATTAGAGCTTTTGTTCATTTGTGCACAATGGTAAGTGGAAATAGTGCTGAACATCAAAACACCAAATCTAAAGTTTCTGCAAGTTTAGGGGGTGCTACCAAGGTTAGTATAGGTGAAGATATCTAACACTAAAACTAACACTAACTAAAATGAAGCTAATACTAACTAAAATTACAGAAATATGGGGTACCAGAACTAATACTAACTAAAACTTTAGTGGAATTGGGGTACTAGAACTAAAACTAACTAAAACTATGGCAGAATTGGGGTACTAGAACTAGAACTAAACTAAAATGAATTTGCTGTACTAAAACAACACTAGTATAAACTGCATTTGTAATATCAATGTAATTAATTGCGTGGGCGGCAGACTTTTACTATTTTTCTCCAGTTTTGCAACTAACTCCTTTCATGGAAAAGGAAGCCAAGTAGTTATAAAACAACTAAGACAGCTTATCAAACAGTGTTTTTAGTGGGACTCCAGACCCTCTGTGAAGAGTGATCAACTAATTGTGTGGGCGGCCGATAAATATACACAGCCTACTATAGCCTTGCAACCATACTTGTGCAAACAAACAAGCCAAAACAGTTACAACCACTTACTGCTACATTCACCACCTTCTTTCTTTACTTTCACCTGTTCATTGCCGTCATTAACGATTGATTGTGGGTTTCGGTTAATCGGCAAATTATTTCCGCTTCGTAGCCGATACCGATACTTGTAAAATTAGCTAATATCGGCTGTTACCGATAATTCAACCGATTATCGGTGCAACTCTACCATAATTCCTATCTACCCTAGCTATGGAATTTACTACCCTCTGATGCTGTACACTCACAATCTTTGCAAACTTTAATATGTACATTATACTCAGTAATTGAGGTCTGTGTATTACCCAAATTAAATCAAATAAATTATGAAATAATTGGTGAATGATAAAATACGTTAAATTTTAAAGCATTACTTCCATTTTTAGTGAGAAACAAAGAACAATAACTACTAGCACATTGTGTACTTACTCATTTATACGTAACTCAAGGGATAGTAAGTGATCTAAAGTCGACCAGCACTTAATGTTGACTGCACAACTTCATAACCAAACACTTTCAGTAGTTTATGGATGTTGGGATGGTTGTGATAAACGGACAAGGAAATGATGTTTGAAATTAGCATCTAAGTGAAAAAAACAACTGATAACAGCCCCAAAAACCCTCGTTATAGAACAACAAATGGATGGTAAAGAGTTTAAAATCATTGGAGTGGAGTAAGATAGTGTCGCATGGCCAGACCCACACAGCCCTTATAGATTAGAGATTATATTAAGTACCTGCTACTCACAGCAGGCGCTTTTGTCCTCCAATAATTGATAAGCTCATCTGGGGAGTAGGGTTTGACCACATAAGACTAGGAGTACATTCACAGGCAGCGATTGAGTAAGGCATACTAATTCGCTATCAAGAAAGTTGCCTATGATTATAATAGGTGGAACAAATCCCTGTATTATGCACCAACAGTATCCTAAGCACTGTTCAGGTTATAGAAAAAGAGGCCTCAGACAATCAAGGGAAAATGTCATTAATCAAAGTATGTTTCTGTGATGCTGTTTTATCAGAAAAAACCACTTCTAATCATACTTTGTCAACATCTAGAGTGCATAACTGCAGGAAAGAGTCAGAGTTGTTCACCATTTAGAAGGCAACTTACCCTCATGCACTCTGTGCCTTATTAGAGATTACATGCATTTTGAGTTTACTGAATTGTTCTATAAATACAGCTTGACTCTATGATGAAATCTGTAGATGACGACACTGTAGCATCTGTTCTGGATATCATCTGTTGATGTCCCAGCTTGCAAGACTCTTAATTGTTCAGGAAGGTGATTTTGTTGTAGCAGTGGTTGCATCCACTTTCATTGTACTACTTGGGACGGCATTAAAATTACATCGTGCTCTCATCTTAGTTGTACTATCGAAAACCTTAAGTATACACCAAAGCCCTTTACTACTCTGCCACTGTTGTCAATTGCTCACCTCACTTAATTTCTACCTTTTAAAAGAAAGTTCCGATTTAGTACACTAGAATGATAACTTGTAGATCCATCTGTGTAAATTCTAGAACCTTCCACATGTGTTGTATTGAAGTACTCAGAAAAATGTATGTTCTATTAGAGTATTGCAAAAACTGTGAAAATAGCCTATGTCAAGCACGTCATGCAGCCAAGTACAGCCAGTGTTGGTGGGCGACATACTCGTTTTACGGAACCAGAAAATGCTGTTTTCATGTAGCTATCCAATGCAGCCTCTTACAGGTAAGAACCTTCGATATTCATCAGCTAATAATGAGGATGGGGCTCATGTACACATTTCTGCTTCAGGATTCTGGAGAGGTATACATTAGAAGGCATTTTTGATATTAAAGTTTTTAATGCTATTAATGCACCTTCATATCGTCACAAGGTGGTACCCATTAGTATCTTACATTTCAAACATACAACGGAAGTATGAACAACGTATTAGGGAAATTGAGATGGGTTTTTACCCCACTTGTATTTTCAACATTAAGGGGTGGTATGGGTCATGCTACTGTTGCTGTATTTTACAGAAGACCTCCTTTCCTTATTTCTCTCTTCAAAAGGAGTCACAGTTTATAGTTCTGTAACCATTTCTACTGTGGAAGCTTCCTCAGGGTAGGGCATCTCCCATTCCTAATTTGAGTCGAACCTGCCCAGCTATCATTGGGGTATACACCAAGGGCAGATTTGGGGGGGGGGGGGGGGTGCTTGAGGGGCTGAAGCACCCCCCCCCCCCCCCCCCCCTCCAAAATGTTACAATGAGCAAGCTAGGAAGCTTCTAGAAGCTGTACTACAGGTGCAGTTGCATTTATACACATGTATGGGCAATGAAAAGATGGAAAGGGAATAGCTTATCTTATCCAAGAGGGGTTCAAAACTATGCTTTTGGAGTACATGTAAGTCTTACCTTAGAAGCTGCTAAAATTGAAATACTCTAATAGAACAGTCAACTACTCTATTAGAACATCCATCAATAAAACTATAATTTTCAAGAAGTTGCCAGAGTGTAAGCTGAAATTAAACCTATTCTTCTAGACCTGTGCACTGCTACCCTCACCATTGTACCAAACATTCTGCCATATACAAATCACTTTAGAAAGATTTATACCTTTAATGTACTTACTAAATTGTATAAAACATCATTAATTGAATATCTATTCTGAAAATAACTTTTCTGCCAAATAGTTAAATTTTTTTAGGGTTTGCTATAAACTTGATTCTTGGATTGAAATGCTTCTCCTGCAAGTAAAACAATAGTCTTATATAATTGTGAATTTCTTAGCATTATTTATGAAGTTCACAAGGCTGCAACATCTGAGAGCTGTTTGTTTTTGTTTCCCTTACTTGATCAAATCCCATGCTACATTTATCTAAATCTAGCAGCTTCTGAAGTTTGCACTATACAAAATCCCTTGAAACTCAACTTTAAACTTAAATGATACTGCAGCAGTTATGTTGTCATGATCATTGTGTGCTAAAAAGGGGTTCGTTGTGGCCTAAAACTGGTTGTATTTGTAGACTAGTTGTAAAACAATTATGGTGATGGATGGATCCATCATTTTAAAAGTTAGACTGAAATAGTAACCTACACTACAGAATAGTGGTCGCATATATGAAGTAAATCCAATCCTGTGTTTTATATATTCTCCTTGACCTTACATTAAATGAACTCTACACTCTTTATTCTCTTTGACAAGCCACCATTATACATTTTCTTAAAATCCAATAACAAGAAACAGTGTATAGTTCTGTTTTTTTAATTAAAATTACTTCCAGCTGAATTCATTCATCTTGTACCCACATTTGGTTAAAATAGCTTCTAGATTCAATCTTGTGATAGCCATTTTCCAAAAATTTCCAGGGGAGTATGCCACTAGAGCCCCCTAGTTGGAGAATTCTATACATGCTGAGTGCAGGTGCATTCCACACACTGGTGAGTCTGCTTGCCCTCTCTACTCACACTTACCCTCTCTACTGTTTGGACAGCTAGTGTAGTTTGAGCCATGAGACTATAAATTATGCTGTACTTCAGAACACTAAAATTGATCATGTGCAGCTGATACCAATATGTTTCCACTACTAGTTCTTTAAGATGTTAGTGTAAGATTGAATTTCAGCTACTGGCTGTACTCTTTAGCTATATCGACAAACTGTAGGGGAGTAATGGTATCACATAAAAAGTGACATCATTTTTCACTCAAAATTACTACCAAATTCAATCCCAGCAGAACAAATTTGCAAAATTTTCCTGTCGGGGCATGCCCCTAGACCCCCAGAGATAGAGCATGCTCCGCATGCCGAGTGTTCTTCACACGCTAGTTGTATCAACTTTCTTGCCACATATATCAATGTCCATGTTAGCACCTTCCTTCTGAAATCCTAGATCTGCCACTGTACACGTCTTCAAAATTCTTACTTCAGTTCATTATATCGCCATGCAATCTTCGACAATTCCTGTAGCAAAGGGAAAAAAGTTAAAAGGAATTATCAAGGCCAATTATAGGCTGGCTTTGGAGCTTGCAAATACAAAGGAAGTGATATCTGTACAAAAACAACCAAGCTTTGAAGAAAAGTGTGGCCTTAAAGCCTGGGTAAAAAATGCTGTGAAGTCAAAGGTGGTGGCCAAAATATAACTACAATGATGTTAATGCTAACAAATTTTAATAGTATTTTCAAAAAATTGTAACTTTAAACATGAAGTAGGGATCTATGCAATAAAAAGTGGTGAAACAAGAGATGATCGATGGTATTACAGCATAGCTCAGTGGGAAAGTCCCTACTTTGGCATTGAACAAAATACTAATGTGCCAAAACAGGGCCTTTCCCACTGGGCTATGCTATAATACCATCAAATGTGCCAAAGTAGGGACTTTCCCACTGGACTATGCTGTAATACCACTGATCATCTCTTGTTTCACTACTATTTATTGCCCCACTTCATTATTAAGGTGACTTCTTATACATAACTGAACTGTAGCTGAAACTCCTATTGTTTGTAGTTGAACTCTTTTCAGAGTGACTTGTTTCTAGCTGAACTCTTTACATGGTGATTTGTTTCCAACACATACTTCTACAGGGTGATTTGTTTGTAGCTGATCTCTATAACGTAACTTGTATCTAGCTGATGTCTCTACAGGGTGACTTGTTTGTAGCTGATCTATCTACAGGGTGATTTGTTTGTAGCTGAACTCTCTACATGATGGTTTCTTTGTAGCTGAATTCTCTACAAGGTAACTTCTTCTAGTTGATCTCTCTACAGAGTGACTTGTTTGTAGTCGAACTTTCTACATGATCTTTGTAGCTGAACTCTCTACATATTAACTTCTTCTAGCTGATCTTTCTACAGGGCGATTTATTTGTAGATGAATTCTCTACAGGGTGGATTGTTTGCAGCTGAACTCTCTACATGGTGGCTTCTTTGTAGCTGAACTCTCTACAAGGTGACTTCTTATAGCTGAACTATCTACACAGTGACCTTTTCATAGCTGAACTCTCTACAGGATGGTTTCTTTGTAGCTGATGTCTCTACAGGTGACTTGTTTCTAGCTGATCTCTCTACAGGATGGCTTCTTTGTAGCTGAACTCTCTCTAGGGTGATCACTTCACAACTGAACCCTCTACAAGGTGGCTTCTTCTATCTGATCTCTCTACAGTGTGATTTGTTTGTAGCTGAACTCTCTACAAGACAATGTTTTCTAGCTGAGCTCTCTCTTGTTTCTAGCTGATCTCTCTACAGAGTAACTTGTCAGTAAAGCCGAAGTCTTTACATGATGGATTTTGGTTGTTAAACTCTCTCCATGAAGACTTGTTTGTGACAGAACTTCTACAGAGTGAACTGTTTGTAGCTGAACTCTCTACAGGGCGCATGACTTGTTTATAGCTGAATTCTCTTCAGTGTGACTTGTAATGTTCTGAATCACTACAGCAATATTTGTAGCTGAATTCTCTTTAGGGTGACTTGCTTCTTTCTGAACTGTCTATAAGATTAACTGATTGCAGTTGAACTCCCTACAGAATAACTTGTAATAGAATTCTATAATGGAGTAAATAAATTAGCTGAATGATCTATTAGGGTGACTGTTCTATTAGAGTATGTCTATCTTGCATTTGTAACATGGAGTTGGATTTTGAATCATAACTCAGTGGTTTGTAATCCGATTCTTTTGTACTAACTGCAAGGACTTTCTATGAAGATTATTCCAGCTATACGCCTATTTTCAGCTCGTTGCTCTAAACGGTTTGCCTAGTAGGCGTAAAAATTAATATTTTTTATTCATAAAAATCGGCCGCGTAATTGTGACACAGGTTGGGTTTTGTGTCATATCTCCATGGTCTTTATCTCGATTCCTTTCAAACCACCAAAAGGCACTCCTACGATAGTTACTCCATCTACATAGCAATTTTCAACCCATTCCATGAAGCGGTTTACCCTATAGGCGTGACAACAAATACTCCCTACAGACTACACAATCATCTCCTCTCACCTGTTGAACATTACAAATATTTAGGCATCATTATTCAGAGTGATTTGAAGTGGCACCTACATATCCAATCTATCACCAAATCAGATGCTTGGTCTGCTAAAGCATAACTTGAGGACATCATCTATTCACCTTAGAGAGAGAGCCTACTTTAGCCTAGTACGCCCTAAACTTGAATATGCGACTACAGTCTGGAACCCTCTTTTAACAACTGACAAGATCGCTTTGGAAAAAGTTCAGAGGCGTGCTGCACGATATGTCAAAGGTATATACTCCTATCATGCTAGTGTAACACAGATGGTTAACGAACTTAAGTGGGAATCACTAGAGTCTCAAAGAGAACAGCTCTCCTTAATTATGCTATACAACATTCTTAAACAAAATGTCTATTTACCACCTGAATACATACCTGAGTTTCATCTACAGACATCACAGTACCAGCTACAGACCAGATCATGCCATATGTTCAGACTCATCGAACCATTTTGTAACACTGACACCTACAAATACTCCTTTATACCATCAACATCAAGGCAATGGAACGTACTACCTCGCTACATCTTTGAAGCGGAAAACACTGACATATTCAAATCTCCGCTACATAACTATTATTTTGCAATCAATAGCTAACATTATTTATTATATTATATCTGTGTATATTCTTCTGTTTGTGAAGTTTTCACAGCAAAATTAAATAATAACTAGTAGACAAAAAATTTGAATTTAAAAAAGGGAAGTAGGGATCTACGCCTCAAAAAGCACTGAAACAAGGGTAGTCTAGCTAAAATGATAACATCAATCCATGATCAACTAATAAGACAGATGATCCCTACTGTGGTGAATGTATAAATACCTAGCAAAGTTTCAACATGATATGCGCCTTTACCACAGTAGGGATCATCTGTCTTATTAGTTGATCATGGATTGATGTTATCATTTTAGCTAGACTACCCTTGTTTCAGTGCTTTTTGAGGCGTAGATCCCTACTTCCCTTTTTTAAATTCAAATTTTTTGTCTACTAGTGTGTTAACTTTTTTAGCTCAGCTATTATAGGTGGCTAGCTATGCCTACCTATAAGTGTATGTGCATCCCTGCATCTCTCAAATTAACTTGATGATTCATATTGTTATAATTTTTCTGCTTAGAGTAAGATGATATTAGCTGTGCTACTGGATAAGCCTTGATGGATCAGAAGACTGATGAGTCGCAATTAGTTAACTGAACACTTTAGTGTTGCATTATGCATTGAACTTGTGTACCATTAAATATATACCGACTACCATGCAGGGAATTTAATTTGCAACATGAATAAATTGCTAGTGATTCCCGGGGGCAAAATTTTCCCCAGGGGTCAGGATTTGTTGCGCAGCAGTTACAAATCCCCATCTATGCCTAACCTGGGGTAGGTGGGATGTGACTTTGACAGGTGCATAATCATCAAGTGGCAACTTGACAGATAAATATACTTTAAAAAACACACTTACGTAGTTGCAGTGATGCTTAATCGAGCAACCGCATGGAATGAGCACCAACTATTCAATCCAGGGTATGGGTATTGTAACTATTAATTTTAATGCTTAGTTCTGGTGTTAAACTCAAGAAGAAAGTTCATTCAGCTTAGGAGTGGCAACTGCAACTTCAAATGCTGGTAATTCACTGAACACTCAAACATAGGCGGTGGAAAGGGGGGGGGGGGGGGGGGGCTAGGGGGCTAAAGCCCCCCCTAGGTCTGCTGAGGGGGGGCTTAGCCCCCCCTCAGAATGATATCACACCTAAATTATCTTTCTTGGAGTGGGGCTGAAAACCGTGATAAAGATCGAGATACTCTAATAGAACAGTCACTCTAATAAAGTAGTCAGTGTGTAGCGAGCTATGTAAAGATTTTTATGTAGTTTATCAGCTAGAAATGGTAGCTGGTGAGGTGGAAAGCTCTTGTCAGTTGGTTGTGACCTTTTTTTTTTTTTTTTTTTTTTTTGGTCTCACCTTACCAAACTATAGAAATAAGTCTGGGTCAGCTCAGCGGAGCCCCCCCTCATATCAACTACTTCCTCCGCCGCTGCACTCAAACAAATATTGCCAATCAGTATTGAATATTTGGACGAACAAAATGATTCCTTAGGGTCGAGTACGAGCTCTCAGTACAGTAGTCCACGTAGTATAAGAGATAACCCTGCTTCGCGGACGCTGTTTCACTGTCAACTTCCAAATATACTTGAAAGCTCGATGAACAAAGAAACTCCTTCACTGAACACTCAAACAAATATTGCCAATCAGTATTGAATATTTGGACGAACAAAATGATTCCTTAGGGTCGAGTACAAGCTCTCAGTACAGTAGTCCACGTAGAGTATAAGAGATATCCCTGCTTCGCGGACGCTGTTTCACTGTCAACTTCCAAATATACTTGAACGTTCGATGAACAAAGAAACTCCTTTTCCCGGAGTACTACCAGTCTGTATAAAGACTCAAATTATTCGCTGTTTCAGCAGCTTTCAAATATATTACGTTCACGTGAGAAAACATTTGGTTTCAGTACTTCCCGTTTTTTCTTGTAAAATTATTTCTGGTTACGTCAATTATCACCAATTATACAAGAAGACGGAAAGGCCAGTACTTGATAAAATATAAAGGGAAAGAGCATAGCGCAGTCGCTGTATACCAACCAAATGGCCAAAAGGCACATGCCACCAGTGAGTTTATTGTTGTGACGTAAAATGAAACTGGCAGAACACTTCATTTGGCCTGTAGCCTTGCGAATGTGGTCAGGCAGGCAGGCAGGCAGGCTGGCAGGCAGACGAAAAATTATGTTTTAGCGATTTTTTAGAAATAGATTTTCAGCATTTTTCTGGTCATTTTCTGATATATAACGCTAGAAATAAAGTTAGAAACGTGAAGACTCTTTAGTTAAAAGTTTATTTGCTGCGTGAGATGTTTCTAGGATGATTTTTGAACAATAGAAATTTGAGGCACGCGCCAAATCCACCCCGATCCCTACTTAAACAGTACTATCGTACTGTTTGATAATAATAATAATAACAAATTTATCTTATTTTACGGCAATAATCGGTCATAACTCCCGAACCATTTATTGGATTTTCACTAAATTTGATGCTAGGTTTCGCATTTGTACTCCCTTTCTGTGTACCAATTCCAAGGCAATCGGAATACGCATTTGGGTTTTATAGCAATTTTTGCAAGTGTGTGAAAACACGAAGAAAAAAATAACGAAGAAAAAAATCAAAATTTTGGCAGCTCGTATCTCGAAAATGGCTTTAGCGAGTTCCTTCAAATTTGGTATGTAGACTCCCCTGGCTGGCGGGAAACTATGTAGCAAATTTGGTTCCAATCGGATTAGGGATCACCAAGATACAAAGGTGTGAAAATAACGTTTTCTTTCTTCCTGTCAATATACCCACGGTGTGGCACGCCGGCTTCTTGGGCCGCACGACACACTATTGTGTGTCTTGATAGCTAGATTGTTAAGAGGTGTGGTATCCATGCTCTATCGCTATTAGTCCATCAAGATCTTTATTTGATGGGTGTGGTTGCAAAACTATCACAAACGGGATCCCAATCATGAAGTTGCAGATATCTAGCTAGTGTGCAAATATCTAGGTCCTGTGGAAGCGATTTTTAAAGTTACTGGTAGTATAGACATTTCATTGAACTTTTAGTAGTTTTTTTCGAGTGAAACAAGCTCTTTGAAGGCTTTTATAGTCGGGTTCAGTTTTAGTTTCTTCTTAACCTTTAGGTTACGTTCTTACTATAGTAGGGCTGCCCGCTGGGTACTAAATGACTACAGTAGATGCAGCAGTGTGACATCAATGCTCCAACAATTACAATGGCCCATCTTGGAAGAGGCACACAAGAAAGCTAGACTATTCCTGCTCTGCAAAGCTAACAATAACCTTATTGCACTTCAAGTACCACGGTAGCTACTACCAGACACATCCTATTCAAACAAGACTTCGTCACCAATCCTCTTTATACATCCGTTTACCAGAACATCTTCATATGTCACCAGATTTAGCAAAATCAACCATATGGGCACAAAAGGCAAAAGTGAGATAACACCAGCATGAAGTTGCTGCATTATCAGGCTAACAATTTCCGTATCAAACTCGCCTTCAACTTGTCGGGTCTGCTTTTGGTGGACCAATCTCTGGCGGCCTGTATAACCACCCCAGACATCTGTACAGGTCTGTGAACAACAGGGAAGTGCTTTGGGGGGTTCATGCACTCTGGACAGATGAGCAGGGAGCTGAATGTGTGATGTAAGTCTGTTTTGTGAGATTTCAGTCTATTCCCTGCCTCTGACAGGCTGTTTTGTGGTCTGGTGCCTTCATTTACCATTGTTGTCCATTTTTGTGGTCTATCTCTTGCCCGCCCTGCCACCCCCCACTCTCCACCCCTTTTTGAGGACTCGTGATATAGCAACACTAGTGAAAAAACCTATCTAAAATGGCGGGAACTATAGGGATTACCTTGGCCACTAGCTGCTCTTAAAGGTTGTGAATTGCTCCATCTTTACTAAAAAATTCAAACGTGTAGCTGCCAAGGCAGGTGAGTAACAAAGCTTTAAATTATTAAAATAAGTTTTTCTCTGGATCAACAATGCACCCATAAGGGTGATTTTCCAAAATCCAGTCACATATATAAACAGTTTCTTCCCCAGAACAATTAAGGAATGGAACACATTGCAACCAACCTCCAATTCATTAACTATATTTCAATCTAATAACTTACTAAGTAATCTAATTGTAAATTATAATGATCTCTTCTGTTCTTTTCCTGGGTGTATCAGCAGAGCTGCCTACCCAGTTTGATAATAAATAAACAAATAAATAAAATAGTGCAGCTTATTTCTTGAGTCACATTTATCATAGTACTGTATAGTAGGGACCACAAAGGAGTAGGCGTGACCCACAAAATAATATCACCCAAAAACCAGCCTCAGTTTTCCCTGATGATGATGAGGTAATATTGGTTAAGTAAAACTAAGCCCAAACAAGCTTTCAGATCAACCCGAAATGTTTTAAACAAGTTTCTACAGAATTTTAAAAAATATTTATGTAACAGGATTTTCTGCTGACTGACTGACTGACTGCTTGATTCCTTCAGACAAGTGTAACTCGATGACGGCTAAGGCTACAGGCTTGATTTTTTTCACTGTTCGATGTCCCTTTGGCCCGAGAGGTGCCTTTTGGCATACCGCAGTATGTACAATGCATTTTTCATGGACTTACCAGTGTCCTCCTTTGTGTCCCATTTATCTTTGCTGACAGTGAAAAGTGTCAATTTGGTGGTAGCATGTGATGGCTTTCCTTCATAGTTGAAATCGTTTGTATTTTTTATAGTGGCTATTTTGATTGCAGAGGTGCTTTTCAAGCAGTTCTTAATTTGTACTGCTGTGTAAGGGGTTTAACATAGCCGACAGCGAAGCATAATGGATACTTCACTTTACAGATGATAATTGATATAACTGAAGCACGTGGCACCATTCTTTCTTTTGGTATGCGTGGATTGCAGAGGTGCTTTTCAAACAGTTTTGATTCGAAATGCTGTGTAACGGGTTGAACATAGCTGACAATGAAGCGTAATGAATACTTCATTTTCATACAATAATTGATATAGCTGGGGCATGTGGCACCATTTCAGATGCAGGTTCACCTGTCATAATAATTATTGACAAAAAAATTAACAAACAAGTACATAAAAAATTGGAATTTTCAACTAGAGTAGGGACCATAGCACATCAATACAAAAGAAATGAAACAAGCTGGAGTAGTGCACGATATTAAATCACAGTAAAATGATAAGGAGTGTTATATCCTTACTGTGTTCAAGATACTATTGTGGAAATTCACAGTAGGGATATAACACTTATTGTTTTACTATGATTCAATACCATGTGCTATATTCCAGCTTGTTTCAGTACTTTGTAATGATGTGCTTTGGTCCCTATTCTAGTTGAAAATTCAAATTTTTTGTGTACTTGTATGATAGAAAACTAGGGAGGTGAGTAGCTAGCAGTGGTAGCACAGCAGTTAGCACACTGGCCTAGCAAGCCAGTAGTCTAGGGTTTGAGCCCTGTTTGAGTTTTGTAGGGTTTTTGTTCATTTTTGTAACCCTTTTTTCCCAACTTTTACTGTCAGTTCAATAGCTGATATGGCTTATTGAACCAACTTTTGGTTCAGTATCCACTGCCATTTTAATGATGGCTGTGTGCATTGTTATATTAACATCATCGCAGCCATTTGTTAACTGCCACCTTTGATTTCACACCCAGGCTTTTAAAGGCCATGTCTTCTATCACAGCTTAGCTGTTTTTTTGTTGTTGTTTTTTTTTTTGTGTGTGGATATTATATATACTAGTATTTTGAAAAAATTATCATTAATTTAAAGATGAAGTAGGTATCTATGCAATAAAAAGTAGTGAAACAAGAAATGAATGATGGTATTACAGTATTGCTTGGTGGGAAAGTCCCTACTTTGGCATTGAGCAAAATTATAACTAATGTGCTAAAGTAGAGACTCTTCCATCGAGCTATGCTGTAATACCATCATTCATCTCCTGTTTCACTATTTTTTATTGCATAGATCCCTATATACTTCAGTTTTGAATTAGCCTTTTATTTTAAATACTAGTTTGTTTAGTTTTTTGTTGTAGCACAGCTAGTTACTTTGTAACTAGTGAGGTGGCTATTAAGTTCCTGTACAGCTTATTAAAGTATGTAGTGTGCCAAAATTGGAAGCACATAGGCCCGTAGTAACATGCATAGCTTACTGTATGGCCTAAATATTTCGAGGGGGAAAATTTTCGCTGATTTCACGGTTTTGGGAGTTACCAGCAAAAATTTTACCATTGAAATATTTAGACCTCCATATAGTCTAATACATTTTGGGAGTGTTTACAAATTCGTGAAAAAAAATTTTAACAACATTGCTCAACCTCAAAATATTTAGGCCATACAGTACCTTGATCGTAGTAGCAGTGGCACTCAGATCTATTACCTGTCTCAGTACGATGGTCTGTGTTCTATTCACCCAGGCTGGAAGTTGTTTGAACGAACAAGTTCTTTCAGTTGTCTGGAGCTCAGTGTCAACTAACAGGATGAAGTAATACAATTTCTACTCAAATACTGTCCAATCACTCACCGATCTTGCTATCTGGCACTGAATGGCTGAGTCAGTGAGTTCAGAGGAACAAGCCATCAAGTATCAGTCCATCTATTAAGTAACAAATCTCTTCGTCGATTGCAGTCCAGGCATTGGCAAAAAAGTCGAAGGACAACTCGGCAGCCTTAATGTTTCACGTGCAACACTTGGAAATTATAAGCGCCCCGCTCTTTCAGCAGCATAAGCACTTTCTGAAGTAATTTTGTGGTGTGTACAGAGTGTTGATATGAAAAATTAATGCCTTAGTATAGTTTCGATGCTTGAAGAAGAAGACAACTAATGCGATTGAAGATAAAAGAAAAGACAAGGTGCACAAGGCATACACTTGTCGAGACCCGAAAAGGCATATCCCACCAGTGAGTTTGTTGTTGTGGCATAAAATGGTGACCGTGCGCTGCTTTGTTTGGGTTCTAGGCTTGCAACTGTGGTCAGAGAGTGAGTGAGTGAGATGTTTTAAGTTTTGAAAATGATTTTAAAACTCTATATTTGGTCACTGGTTTTTTCTTGTTTTTAATGCTGTATTTCATGCTAGATGGACTAATATTATTCTGTAAAGGTGATTTTTGTGGTGTAAGTTGTCTTTAGGCAGAACTTTAGGCAGCACGTGTCATTTTTGGGGGGATCCTTACTTAAACAGTACTACCGTACTGTTTGTACACAAGATCAAGGTACTCTAATAGAACAGTCACCACATATAATCTGTTTCCTTAATAGTTTCTGAGTATGAAAAAAGCCAACATCTGCAGCACTATCCCATGCATAGACACACTTAGCCTGCTAAGGATATCTTGCAAATGAAATGTGCATTTATATATATATATATAACAAGGGTCCAGCACTGACACAATGTTTTACGAATGATACCAAACATTCTACATTGATCAAGAATAGGGATAAGTGACAGTCATGATTAGTTCAGTTATAATTACTGAATAGCTATAATTATTATATGTGTGGACTGAAAAAATGGTAGCGCACTTAGTAGTATGATTCAGATATTTGTGCATAAAACCACCACTCTTACTACATCAAATTTTTCAGTTCTGAAACAATTAAAATAACCTTAGATTCTGGGGGACACAGCACCCAGATCCCCTGCTCCATATACCTACTATCCTGGTGCACCCCACCCCCCTTCCCTTCTTGCTAAAACCTGGATCCACCCCTGATACTTAAACAAGGGAGAGTACAGTCAAGATAGAAATTTTAGTTTACACTACCATCACTGCAAATCCTTTCTTGTTTCATTGCTTTACTCAGTAATCCCTGTTTACCCATTCTAAATTCCATCTATTTTAAATTTTATCCAATATATTGTATGTATTATACCAGAATTTTTACTTAGTTACAGAGCCTGTTATTCTATCTGCAACACTGGAGAGAAACCTGGTTCCTGTGAATGCAAACGTCAACTGCCTATATCTAAACAGAATGTAATGTTATTGGTAAAAATGAGTGATATATATGAAATTCAGACACCAATAAAACCTGGTCCAGGTGATTTCTATCATGACTACACAATCTGCACATATTCTTTGATTCCACGTGAACGTAACCATCAGTTTAGTTACATCTTTGGTGTACTATTTGACTTTGAGGAAAGTAAAACAATAAAAGGTGCATGTGATGATTGCATGGAATTTGAACACCATGACACCAAGGCTGGGAAGCGTGTGAAATCAATTCAATGTGGACAAAAAGTTGATGACCGTCTCAATAAGGGT
This sequence comes from Dysidea avara, assembly GCF_963678975.1. Taxonomy (NCBI): domain Eukaryota; kingdom Metazoa; phylum Porifera; class Demospongiae; order Dictyoceratida; family Dysideidae; genus Dysidea; species Dysidea avara. The sequence goes on along the minus strand of NC_089275.1, from coordinate 14,510,280 downwards.
GGAGGTTTAGTGAGTAATATTGAAATCACATTTAAGTCAGATCCTCTAACTCCTGGAGCTGATCATAGAGGAGCTATCTTCTTCATAGCAGACAATGCTGTTAATGTGAGTCTATATATGTACGTAGCTACTGTAACAAAGCATAAGTGTGACCAAAGTTTTGATAGTGTGACCAAAGTTTCAAAATTCACTTTTCACCATGAATGGATACCTACACCAATACACTGTACAACACATTTGCACCACAGCCATGCCACTGATTTACTCTGGCAGCTTTTCATAAGTGAATTTCTAGAGATGTGTGCCAGCCACTGGGAACACTCTGGCACCTTGAAATGCAACTGGCCACCTACCACCCCACCACCACCACCCATGGTGACATGCTTGTGTTACAGATACTGTCATGAAAAAGGTGCTAAAATCATGGTAACAGATTTATCTATTACAGTAACTAGATTGCTATGCATTAAAGTGAGTTGGCTACATTCATGGTGATATTTTCAAACTTGGAACTCTTGACCTTCCCAGCAATGAAATGTTTAAAATCGCATATCTCACAGCATAAATCAACTTCTTCCCAAACATATAGGACTATATATAATCTAATGTATTTTAAAAATGAAGTAGTGATTCGTCATAACAATTGTTTATTGTAATTATTGCCAAAGTAAGGATTGTCTCACAGGGAAATGCTATAATACCATCATTCACATATGTACCTTGTTTCAATAGTTTCATTACTTGGACTCCTACTTCATTTTTACATTAAATACACTTGTTTGTTTAGTTTCTTAGTTACAGCGTACAGCTATGACATACAAGTGTTACTTTTCTATTAGAATATATACTGAACATACTACTGTTTTACTAGGGTGACTTCTTTAATGGAGTATCTCTAGTGGGTCTCAGACAACTGGCTATAATAAACATGATATTTTAAGGAGTGTGGTCTTTCCTTACATTCTTTTCACCACGCTGCCAGTAAGAAATGTAGTTGACATGATCGGTCTCAATAAGTTTGGTTAGATTATTATTTATTATTATTAGCACTTTACAGTGACCAGCACTGAAGGTCTGACAGCAACATGTGCTGCAGCCTTAGGATTACCTAACCTAATTTCAGGGACTTAGATCTAATGACTTGACTTACTGACTAACTGACTGATCATTACGGTGCTGCTCATTAAGGGATCCTAGCATGCAAATACGAGTATGATGTCTACTAGCTAGATACCTCTAACAGTAGTGTGAGTACTATAATATATATAGATAAGTTTTTATGAGTAAATGGAATACTAACACATTGGTATGGATTAAGAAGTTGACGACCAGCATGATTGAAGATAAAAGAAAAGAAAGGTGCAAGAGAAGACACTCATTGCAACCCCAAAAGGCACATTCCACTAGTACAAGTTTATTATTATGATATAGCTAATAGGAAGTCATATGATGCATCGTTTAGCCTCTAGCCCGAACTCTAGCCAGAGGAGGTTGTTTACAGCAGTGTTAAATGTTCTGTCTATTATATATGAAGTAATTGGACGTATGAACTGTAGTGCTGTGAACCTGCAGAGTTTACTAAAACCAGCTATTGGAAGGTGGATAATTGGATATTGACTGGTTATTGTCTGGTTATTGTCTGATTGTAAATTAGCAGACATTATGGCACTAAACATACCTGTTGGAAGCCTTAAGGTGGTACCAAAGTAACCATCAACATCCTGCCTTACAATAACGGGACATTGGAAACAGTGGAAATTGAAAACTGAAACTGAAAAACTGAAACGGAAAAACTGAAACTGAAAAACTAAAATTGGTCAAAACTTCATATTAACAGGTACCTCTTAACAAAGACCACCTCTATAATAAGACCACCTCTATAATAATACCGCCTCTAAAATAAGACCACCTCATTATAGTAGTTATGTCAAGTAGGTCCAAAAATATAGCTAAGGTGTACTCATAATGTAATAAAGTATCAATCGATCAGACAGTACTTAAAAGTTGAAATGACAGCTGCAGGGCTGTACAAAAGGATATATCTTATCATGCCAAGACCTAAAGTCCATGGTCATGTCAAAAATGAAAATGGAGCAATTGCATGCATAATTGAATTTGATAATGGATTTCTCATGAATATTATTGTGCATGATTTAGGAGTTGCATAGTTACAAAATCAACATTAATGATTCTTGACTTTGTGTCTTAATAATTGTTAGGCACATGTAATAAGCATCCTCGAAGACTTAAAAACCTGAGGTGACATCAGTAATTACCGAGGCGCAGGTAAATATTGACAGGTTTTTAAATCCTCGAAGACACCTATTACGAGTGTCCAACTATTACCAAGACACAAAGTCCAAGATCATTAATTTAACTATGCAACTCTTAAATAATGCACAATTTATGAGAAATCCAGTATCAGCAGAATAATTGTGCATGCAATTACCCCATTTTCATTGTGGCATGACCATGGACTTTAGGTCTTGGTATGGTAAGATAGTATATCCTTATGTACAACCCTGCAGCTGTTGTTTTAACTTTTAAGTACTGTCTGATTGATTGATACTTTATTACATTATGAGTACACCTAATGGCCTTTTTGTTGGACCTACTTGACATGACTACTATAATGAGGTGGTCTTATTAGAGGCGGTCTTATTATACAGGTGGTCTTATTACAGAGGTGATCTTTGTTAAGAGGTACCTGTTAATATGAAATTTTGACCAATTTTAGTTTTTCAGTTTCAGTTTTTCCGTTTCAGTTTCAGTTTTCAGTTTCAGTTTTCAATTTCCACTGTTTCCAATGTCCCTACTGGTTCACAACACTAATGAACTGAGGGATTAAATGCAAAGCCACAGCATCCTTGGGCAAATTATATTCAACACAAAAAGAACAATAAAGAATGAGGCAAAGTCAAGTGCTTTGCATTCATTAATTTAGCATGAGCAAGGCGCTACTTTAAATTATTTATGGAGCATTTTAACAGTCTGACATGAAACCCAAAACATAAAACCCACCAACATGACACTTTGGCTTTACGTCTGTTTACACGTGTTAGCAGTAGTAAGAGTAAGTTATCATTTTTGGACACCGTGTATACTCAGCCACTCGTTCTCATAAACTGCTGGATGGAATCATATGAAAATTAGTGTGGATGTACCTTGCATAACTAGACAAGTCTAAAATCTTATTTGATTTGTATACCAGAATGGATTAAAGTTATTATTCAAATCCTATATTCTCAGACAAATTTTGTGTATTCTGACTATTCTGAGACACCAGCTAGTAATCCTACATCAAATAATACTTTGATGATGTAAAAACAATGCCGTCACTTAGGGCTATTGGTTAGCTATCAATAGTTTATTTCCTTCCATCTCATCTGCAGGTGGCTATGGTGGCTTGTCACCACCTCTAATCTTGGACAGGAACTAAGCAGCTCATTCTTGTAAACTGCTAAACTGAATATATTGGTGTACAAATACTTTAGATAAAACCAAACTAAACCACCCAATTTAAGCCAAACATCTTTTGTAGTTGTCTTGCTAGAGTGAATAAAGTTGCAGCTTGAAATTCTGCATCCTCTGAACAAATTAAACTTCATGCATACTTTCTGCCAGTATTTCCTATTGTGATCAGGCATGTAATCACCTTAAATTGTTGGACATGTTGTTTCTATGCTGCTTCAGTTGCAGCAGCTTAAATTGGTGATGCACTTCATGCTATTTCATTAACTTTAAGTATTTCCTGGGGTTTATTGTAATTTTGGTGCTGTTCTTGGGTTATAACATCATTATTCATATTGCACAGAAGTCCCGTGTTAGTTTTTAAGTTTGTTATAAGTAACGCAGTAGTGTTTAGCACCATGCTGTAGCACAGTGGAGGTCCAATTCCTGAAGTTGCATTCTTTTTGTTTTCATTTTAGCTTTTTTCTTATTTTATTTAAGTTTAATTCAGGTGAATTTGGTGCCAAGATCAAGCAGCACCAAATTCACCTGAATTGTCGTTATTAAATTTTTACCATTAACCTACTATCACAGCCATTTCTTGGCCACCACCTTGGATTTCCAGGGTGAGTTTGAGGTGAGCTACTGTAGGGTTAGAGGCATGAAGGCCAATCCTAGCTCACCCTCTAACCCCAGCTTGTCTCAAACTCAATTTGAAACTTCTCTTCAAACAGACAGTAAAACACATCATTATGCAAACCTCACAGGGTTCAGCACTGGTTTCTTCTTTGCCCTGTAGGTTCTATAGCTTCTACTTCAACAGCTTACTTCTTGCCTCACATTTATACGATAGAAACTAAGGGAGGTGGGCAGCTGGCAGTGGTGTAGGGTTATATTCCCAGAAATTACGTTCTTTTTGTGTTCATTTTAGTACTTTTATTTTATTCAAGTGACTGCCAGAACAATAGCAACAATGTACATGAAATTTGCATGAATTTGAGCAATTATTTTGACTCTCTCTAGTACAAATTAGATTTTAAGTTCAAACGTGCAAGTCTAGTTGGGATTTATGTAAGGGATATCTGCACCAATTTTTACATGATTCTGTTCAGTAGTTTATGAGAACAAGTGTCTGAGCATACATGCTGTCCAAGAATGGATTTATTTTATTGTTATTTATTAGGCTTTACAGCATGGGTACAATACAATAAAATAGTACAATTACAAGTATTAATAGTCCAGGTGTACACTATTGCTAGTATTCCAACTTCCTTGTAGAGCACAACAGGTTGATGTAATGTGTAATTGTAAACCTCAGTAATTTTCTGTGGACTAAGCTAGTGGTGTAGCCAGTGCACTCAAAGAAATATTTAGTGCTATTAACTACAAAAATTACTTGACTGCCACCAGGGGTGGAGGAAGTAGTTGATATGAGGGGGGGCTGGGCTGACCCAGACTTATGGAAGTGAGGTACTACTGGTTTGGTAAGGTGAGACAAAAAAAAAAGGTCACAACCAGCTGACAATAGCTGCCCACCTCACCAGCTATGCATTTATAGCTGATAAACTACATAAAAATCCTTCTACACACTGCCCTAATACTGACTGCTCTATTAGAGTATCTCAATCTTTATTGCAGTTTTCAACCCCACTCCAAGAAGGATGATTTCGGCGTGATATCATTCTGAGGGGGGCTTCAGCCCCCTAGCCCCCCCCCCTTTCCACCGCCTATGACTACCACTGAATTTGAATTAAAACACTATCTTTTTTAAGCCAACAATTGAAGTAATCTAAGAGTGTATATATGCTTATGCAAAATATTAATACCAAATCTAATTCCAATGCACAAGAATTACCACAAGTAAGTACTGGATTTGTATAAAGGTACCTTTTCCACACATTTTACATGCCAGGAAAATGGATGTAACACTTGACTGCTTATACTGATTAACTTGCTCTTAGTATCAAAATACAGCCGGATACTTTAGCTACACATATGGTAAATTTTAGGCAGTTACACTGCTTGAAAGTTCTTAGTTTACTAATTTGTTAAGTTGCTTTACTGTAGCTGTACCCAGTTATACTGATAGTAAAATGACAGTATATGGAACATAATTATTTTACTAAGTTTTAAACTCTCAGTAAAACATCAGTGAATGTAGGTTTACTGAAAAACTACTAAAATACCAAACAATTAACTGTTCCATATACTGGGGATATACCACTCTAGTAAACAAAGAAATTTCAAGCAGTGTTATATGCAATGGCAAAAAGTTATGAAACCCCAAGCTCAATAAATGGGTCCAATTTTGTTTGCGAAAAAGGTACTTTTTTGCCAATCCAGTCACATACTATATTGTTACAGTAGAAATTCATTTATTCTAATAGGCAGCAGGTATTCCCGGTCAAAAAGGACCTAAAGGAAGAAGGGGATTTTCTGGCAACAGAGGACAGACAGGGCCAGGTGGAGATATGGGACCACCTGGTAAAAAAGGTGAAAAGGGAGACACAGGACTTGATGGAGCTCAAGGTGAAAAAGGAAATAAAGGTCTAAAGGGATCTGTAGGGACTACTGGACAAAAAGGAATAAGAGGGCCTAAAGGAAATCCAGGTATGATACAGGTCTGTATGTGCACTGTATGTGTATTCATATAATAATAATGATAACTTGTTTGCTTTTAAAGGTCCTCCTGGTTTACCTGGTACACCATGTAAATGTCCTAGAACTCCATCACTATATTGTGTATCTGGTTAGTCAATACACGTACATTATGTGAGTGTGTATATATCTAAACCAAAACAGCCAAGCAGCAAAAAAGGGTGCGAAGCAGGTTGGAAAGGGTGTGAAATCAAAACTGTGCAATGATGTTTTAATACCAATCATTGTTAACAATTAGTGTGATCATCAAAACAATAATTATTGGTCATTGCTGCAGCCATTTCTTGGTCACCACCTTTGATTTACATCTATTCCCACTCTGGTTCACACTTTTTTCACAGCTTGGCTGTTTGGTTTTATAAATTAGATATCACTTCTTTTTATAATTCCAAACCCAGAAGCCAGCTTTAATTTGCAATTGAGGCTTCTTTTTTTACTTGCCTTTCTTTACTACTACTATGTGTGTTCTTTATATCAAACGGTACGGTAGTACCACTTAAGTAGGAATCCTTTCAAAAATTTCGTGTGCCACCCACAATTCCACCTTCAAAAAATTATCCTAGAAACATTTTATGCAATGAAAATCACCTTTACAAAATAGTACTAGTCCATATAATACATAATACAGCATTAAATATAACAAAACACTTACAGGTGGGCCGGATATAGAATTTTACAAAATCGCCAAAACTTGAATTTTAGTCTGACTGACTGCCTTACTGTCTGCCTTACTGCCTGCCTCACTGCCTGACTACATTCGCAAGGCTAGAGGCCAAATGAAGCAGCGAACACTCACCATTTTATGCACTCACCAGTGGGATGTGCCTTTTGGGGTTCTGATGAATGTAGGCCCTCTGCGCCTTGTCTTTTCTTTTATCTTCAATCAGTCTTCTTCTTCATCCAACAAAACCATATCAAGGCATTAATTTTCCGTATTAATGCTTTCTTTCAGCAGCATAATTATTTAGACACCCAGAAATATTTCAGAGCTGGATTTTGTAAGTGCTTCAGTCCCGGTGCTACTAAAAGAGATACACTTGCTAGATATCTGCAACTTCACGATTGGGATCTGGTTTGCGATAGGTTTGTGACCATGCCCACCAAATAAAGATCTAGGTGGACTAATAGTAAAAGAGTATGGAGATCCAACCTCTAAGTAATCTAGCATTAACAATAAACAAAATCACCTCACTCCTTATTGGTCTAGCTAGCTGAATACCCCTTGGCTGACTCGAGATATACTCTTATGCAACAGTCACTCTAATACAACAGCCATGTATAACAGAACAGTTACAAGTTACATTGTTCTGGTAGACATAGCTATTTTTATAAGAAAAAGAAGCAATCACGATATAAAATCAGTATATATTATATTAATTATTGTTCTAAACTGGAGACAGGCGGGCCTCAGCAACAGCAAAGTCGATACTGGAGGCACATAGGGATGCTTGGATCTAGAACATGATCCCCTAATACACATTGATGAAGAGTGCAGCAAGGAGAACCCCAAACTACAGTGAAGCCTGCCCATAACCACAGAATATGGGGAACTCCACTTCTCACTGAGTAAATGGGCAAGATGTTTATAAATGATGGTATCTGCCTTTCCCATACCTACAGATGTAGAAAATACAAGTGGACTAATACAAGTTACATTGTAGCACAACACAAAAGCTAAAATTCTTAATAAATGAAGTGGGGATCTATGCAATAAAAAATAGTAAAACAAGAGATGAATGGATGGTGTTACAGCATAGCTCAGTGGGAAAGTCCCTACTTTGGCACATTAGCTATTATTATTTGTTCAATGCCAAAGAAAGGATTTCCCACTGAGCTATGCTGAAACACCATCATCATTCATCTTTTGTTTCATTACTTTTTATTGCATAGATCCACAGGGGCGTAGCCAGGGGGGTTCAAAGGGTTCGGACGAACCCCCTTTTCAGAGTTAAGTTTTTTAAATCGTGATACTGGTGAACTAGAACTGAATTAACTTACACAAATCCACTGAAATGGGTAGCTACAGGTCTTCAGGCAGAGGAATTCAAGTACCTCTACTCGCTATTGCGAATGAATTTATAAGAATACACATGTTTACACGTGTACACGTGTTTACATGTGCACACCTACGAAATTCTATACTTAGGGCAGAACCCCCCTTTTGGAAATCCTGCCTACGCCCCTGATCCATACTCCATTTTTAAATTAACAATACTAGTAACGGTTTTGTGTATGTGCGTATGTACATATCAAGACACATGGTAGTGTGTTGTGCAGCCCAAAAAGCCAGCGTGCCACACCGTTGGTATATACATATATTGACATGAAGGAAGAAAATGTAATTTTCACACGTATGTAGTTCCGTGATACCTTAGTCGATTTGAACCCAATTTGCTATTATAAAGTTGCCCACCAGGTATGGGAGTACACAAGCCAAATTTAGCCCCCAGCCATTACCAAGATAAAAGTGGCCAAATTTTTGGGTTTTTTTTTTTTTTTTTTCTGCCCTGCTTCTTTTCTCATACACTTTGCAAAATCTGCTATAAAGCACAAACACATACTCCACACACAAGCTGAAATTTGGCACACTTAAAAGGCTGTCGACTCAAATTACAGTGTAAACCTAATCAAGATTTATGGACTTATAACCAATTATTTGCATAAAATAAGATCAAACTTTTGTCATGCATATGATTATACAGGGTAACCCACTTTGAGAAATTAGTTGAAAATTGGCCTGTAACTATATACAGTAACCACTGTAGGAGAGCCATTTGATGATATGAAAGAATCACAAAATACAATGCAAAAAAACCCATAGTGTGTAACAACCATGTGATTGTGTTTTTATCAAACAGTATGGTAGCACAGTTTAGGTAGGGATCGTCCCAAAAATGACTCGTACTTCCTTAAATTCCACCTTTACAAATCATCCTATAGACATCTTACATAACTGAAATTACCTCTAAATAATAATACTAGAGTCCATCTAACAACAAAATTAATACGGCCTTAAAGACAAGAGAACACCTATAAACAGCCAGGTATAATTTTTGTAAAGAAAATCACTGAAGCTCAGATTTTTGTCTGCGTAACCACAGTCACAAGGTTGAAGGCCAAACAAAGCAGCAGCCACCATTTAATGCCACAATAACAAACTCACCAGTGGTATGTGCTATTTGGGGTTCTGATGAGTGTGTGCCCTCTGTGTCTTGTCTTTCCTTTTATCTTCAATCAGGCTGGTCATTGTCTTCTTCATGCAATTAAATCATATCAAGGTATTAATTATCCATATTAACCTTTCCTTGAGCAGCATATTTATATATGCCACAAAATTATTTAAAGAGCTTATACTCGGTAGAGAGATACGTTACAAGCTGTTTATGGCAACAATTGGACAGCCTAAAAGTTGCCAAAATTGGCAACTTTCGGCAACCCACCCAAAGTTGCCAACTTCGGCAACCCAAAGTTGCCAATATTGGCAACTTCAGGCCACCCAAAGTTGCCAACTTCAGGCCACCCAAAGTTGCCAACTTCAGGCCACCCAAAGTTGCCAACTTCAGGCCACCAAAAGCTGCCAACTTCAGGCCACCCAAAGTTGCCAACTTCAGGCCACCCAAAGTTGCCAACTTCGGCAACCCAAAGTTGCCAATATTGGCAACTTCAGGCTGCCCAAAGTTGACTATATTGGCAACTTCAGGCAACCCAAAATTACCAATATTGGCAAATTTTGTGTTTCTTTGAGCAACCACAAATGACGCTCAAAAGTATCCAAACTTGGCAATAAATGTACTTTATAGAGAATTTGATTGTAGGATTCGGTTATCCACAATTGGTAATTTTGTTTGACAAATTCTTAGAATTGCCAAAAATGGCAATTTTATAAAAGCGTGTGCAGTAGCTGCTGTTTTTGGCAATTATAACAACAGTCTAAAAGTTGCCAGTTTTGGAAACTTTGACACTTACAGTTTACCGGTATTAAGCGTGAAAGTGAGCATTACAGTGTTAAAGTTCACAAAGCTGCTAACTTAACTATGCTTACTTTAGAGGAACTGTTACAATAATGCCTGAAAGTATTTAAAATATGATTACTAGCAATATTATCAGTGGATACCAGGTAGCTAGCTATACATTCACTTTAAAAGCAGCAGTAGGAATATAGCTATGTAGCAAACTTATGATTAGAATGTGAATTGACCAAAATGTGATAAAATGGACAAAGTCATAAGAATATCTTGCTACAAATCCTGCTATATAGCTACAAATCCCCAAGAAGAGGTTCCTCAAGAGGCTTTCACACCGTTGGCCAAACGTAAATGTAAGAGGACCATTAAAAAACGCATTAGATATGGACAACATTAATTATAATTCTGTTTGGAAAATGTACATCAACTGTAGTTGTAAATAATATTTCTGTTGAATCTTATTAAAAATACGTAAATTGTAGAACAGTGCATTGCAGCAGTAATCACCATATGTGACCGGATTTGCGAAAAGGTACCTTTTCCACACATTTGACATACCAGCACACAAAATGGTGTAACACTTGATTCCTTATACTGATTAACTGGCTCTTAGTATCAAACTGTAGCCAGATACTGTAGCTACATTCATTGAAGATTGCAAGCAATTATACACCATGATCAAAAAGTTATGAAGCTTTAAAGTTCAAAAAATGGGTCAAATTTTGTGTGTGAAAAAGGTACCTTTTCGCAAATCTGGTCACATATATATCATACGGTTTAGATATACATTGAGCCAGCAGGCATAAACTACAATAATTATAATGCAGAATAGGGTATTCTAAATTTGTGTTATGTATATTTTGCTGCCAAATTTAGCAATATTGAGTCAAACCTTTCACCATCTTTTTGGTGAACTAGATCACAAAATCTGCTAATCCAGTTGCCAATTAAGTCCAAGTTCTCAATTTTCTTAGTTAAAACTGAGTTGTATTGCCGGAATGCAGAATGGATAGGTACAAGCACAGTTTGTGGATGTTCAAGCTACCAAATTTGGACTATAGTTTTCAGTTTTGGGGCAACTTTTGGCCTGCTTCCAAAAGTAGCCTAAAGTGGAAACCTCAGAAAATTGCCGAAACTGGCAATTTGTAAGCAATACAATAGTTTTGCAACTTTTAAAAGTTGCCAAATGTGGAAACTTTTATTTGCAAGAAATTGCCAGAAGTGGTAATTTTAGTATGCATGAACAGTCCAATAGTGGGCATCAAATTTTGCCATTTTTGCAAACTAGATCCCACAATTGATTTATTCATTGGTCTTCATAAAAATGAGTACATTTATTGCCAGAATTGGTAGTTTTGAGCACCATCTTAAACTGCCAAATTTGGAAACCATCAGTAGTTTCAGGCTTGGCAACTTTTTGATGGTTTCCAAAAGTTGCCAAAGTTAGATAGAAACTTAGTTACCAAAACTTGCCAAAACTGACAAATTCTTAGCAGTCCTATAGCTTTGCATTACACTGCTTTATAAAGTTGCCAAAAGTGGTAACTTTTGTTTGCAAGAAGTAGCCAAAATTGGCAATTTTTAGGCTGTCCAATAATTTCCAAAATTGGCCTTGTAACATACCTGCGGTAGATGCCTGTAACTTCACAATACGTAGATTCAAGACCCTGCCTATTAGCGATCTTGGTTGATTAATTATAATCAAGCGCTGAGATCACACCTCTAAGTTTCTAACTTGGTGGAAAGATTTCATTTATAATTGCTTCACTTCTAGGGACCTCCTGATAGCATAATTAATTTGTATTTAGTTGTGTTCACAACATTTCATTATAGTACATTGTTACTATGTTCACAACATTGCATTATAGTACATTGTTAACTAGGGCTGAGCGATAATATCGATAGTTCAATACTCGCAATCAAAAAATCATTATCGCGATATGATAATCAAGACTCACGGTAGTGAGTTGCGAGGCCAAGAAGCACAAAGCGTACGCCCACAAAAATAATAAACATGCGACCACTACTGTGAGTCATTTACATGAGGAATTGATTACGCAATCTTTTAAAGTCCGCATGGCGAAATCTCAGCCTTACTAAAAGATTCTGCCTTGAAACCAGGGGCATGTAACCTTTGTATAATGAGTAACTACCACACGAAAAGTCAGGCGAATTGTTGGAGTAGTTTGTTCCATCGCCCACCCATTTACAATGCATTAATTAAATTGTTTATTCAAATGTGCATCGTTCTTTTTTTCATTTTCTTCGTCATCGCATCCCATTGGAGCGATTTTCTTTCAACCATGAAGTCGTATTGTAAAAGGGCTGCGGCTATCAGGGGCTTTTTACACAATGTATCTGTACATTTAATTTCGCTAAAAGTTGTTCGTTAGTTTATGAGATCGCTTTTGTACTCTTTGAAGATTCAAACTTGCCGCCATGACGTCGAGATGTGAGGCGCCCGCCTCAATTCCCAAACCCAACAGTGTGGAAGTGGGCAAGGTCATTAGCCATAGCGAGCTGGCTGATTTGACAGACATTGTGCTGTCAACTCTTGGTTTAACTGTGAGTCCAGTCACTGATTTGTTTTAAATTCGCCACAGTATGCCTCCACTGACTCGTTATAGCGTGACTCCGGCCCATGCAGGGCCGTACATAGCTATAGCCAGCTGTTTCATACCCGCTGTAGTGATACAGTTGAAGTAACTTACTGCTACATTACCCGTGCACGTCTTTAATTCCGCCCCAGCCCTTCAGTGCCTCTGAAACTTCAGTGTTCACTTAAAAAGCCAGCATCAGCACATCACCTTTCAGCACTTAACCCACAATTATAGAGACTCTTTAATGATAGCATGATATATTGTAATAGTAAACATTTACATTATGATGATCCCATAAAATTTAAAAAATGACTACAATAGCACAAGAAGCCAGATACACTAGTGTTTGGCTATGAAGTACCACCAAGAGTTCATAATATAATAGTGGGGTCTTGGTACCACTTATTAATTTTTCTTCACCATTTGCGTAATTTGTCCATTGACCATAAACTCACCCGCCAACAGTCACAACATCAGTATCCACCCTGCATATACAGAAAGGGATATAGTATGATAAGGCACAGCTAACTAAAACTTAATTCCACTATTATGATTATTGTTAAAGTGAGCATCCCACATAGCCATTCCCAAGATGTATTCAGCATACTGCAGCAGTTGATGACCAATTTTGGAATATATTACTTGACTTGTTTTGTGGTTCTCACCTACATTGTTGACATAACAATTTTTGTTGCTAGGAGACATATAAACTAGGAGGGACTAATGGTTATAGCATAATGGTAAACAAGTTACACAACAGCAAAGGAAATTTTAATAAACTAGCAGTGATTGGATAGTTGATAGATAAAAGTAGAAGACAATTTGTAGTTTTTCAGTCCTGATTGTTTGAGAATAAGCACATTAGCTGCTATAAGCATGAAAAAAGCAAGACAGACTAAATTTTAACATAAGGTTTATGATGCAAACTCATTGTGCACCTACCAATGTGTTACCCCACCACCCCCTTGGATGTAAAGCCTGTAAGTGGGGCTTTACAAGGCGAAACTGCTGCTTCACTATGGGACATTTGACAATCATTCCTTAAGCACCCAAGTAGTTTTTCTATGCTATGTCAAATCCCCCATGTTGCAACTGGGGCCAATGGTGGAGATTTGACACAATAGGTTTGTCCTACCATGGGGCATTTAACATTCGGTTGCGCCCACTATAGCCCTATATATTCCCGAAGGGGTGGGGGTTAGTAGGGCAATACATCGATATGTGCATTATATATATATAATATGGTGCATCTACTGGGGTAAGTAGATTAAGCCTGTACCTTGCGGGCCTAAGCATGCTCCTCTCCTGTTTTGAAAAATAACCTTTTATTGCCTGCCCCTAACTGGAGTTTACTTGACACCTTCAACATCACAAAAAGCTATCTAAAATGGTTAATTTAGCTTTGACCATTGGTAAACTACAACACTCAACAATTATATCAGAGTATACATAACTCTATATATCTGCCCAGTTACTATATAGTAGGGTCCATGGTTGTCTCAGATCTGCACATATTATCATCACATCAATCGATTGATGCATAGTAATTATGGTATACTGTATGTATGCATTGAGTTGAGCCCTCAAAAATATTAACTTATTAGTTTTGTAGTATTGACTTACTTGCAAATCATTCAAATGCCTGATCATGACACATTATTTACAGCCAAAGATTTCACCATACATTAGAGGAAGCCATAAAAGTATATAGCCTTATAGCCTTTCCTGAACTGTTGATGGAAGCATTTGTCTGCTCTTGACAACTTTGTTGTCATCACCAACCATCTGGTTGGTTGAAATGTTGAGAAAAAATCTTTCATTTTTAGCTGTTTTCTCACTAGGGTTCAGCTCAACTTGTTCGTGGTCTGACCCACACAGCTGCTAGAACAAGCCAGCTCGAGAGCCAGCTGCAAGGATCTGGCTACAAAAGCATAGATATATATATATATATATATATATAATCCCAGGAAGCTACTATGGCATAGGGGATTCCTGTATAAAATTACGACGGTAGTTATATAATGGGACTTATACACGAACTTACTCGGCAATTCGCAGGGAGAATAGTGTGATGCATTCAGCGCAGTGCCTTCATGTCCATTCCAAGGCATACATTCAACAACAACTCGCAGCCGATTCGCCTCCACTTGTTACACACACAGACTAGTTATATCACCAATCCACCGCTTCAGGAAGAACCATTAAGATGTTAGCCTCGACTTTGTCACTATCCCCGGTTCATGAAACATCACGCAAAATATCACGTGAGTCCTTGAGGGAAATTTGAACAGTTTGAACGAGTTTTCTCTTAGCAAGTCACTTTTAGTAACGCTTCTAAACACTAAACTTGAAGCTTTTGCTACTGATTTAGCTAGCTAATCTGATACTGAAGCTGTTATTATGCATGCATGCATGCAGTGTCTCCTATGTAATATAACTGTATGTTCTCCATTCAACAAAAAGTGGTGATATCCTGTGCCAAAAACAGCCCAGCTGTAAAAAAAGGTGAGGCCAAGAATGCACAAGTACATGTTCATGGAGTAACTACATCCAAAAGACATGATATCAAAATCTGGCCAAGAAAGCATTTACAGTATAGGTACTTTTATGCATTCATTTTCTATATGCTTCACATTATCACATCCAGCTAGCTGTACATGTGTGCTTGCAATATAAACAATACTACTGAGATGATAAAAGATGATTACACTGTATTGTTACCAAAATTAATTTAACTAAAAATTTACAATTGGTTTCTACTTGGCCATCTTTTTATTTAATATACAGTGCAAAAAGATGGCCTGGATTTTATTACAGCATATGGTAAATTCCCTTCTTTCAAGGAATTGTTATATGTGATAGGATTTTGGAAACACGATCCAAATTGCGCATTAGATAAATGGTTTTAAAGAATTCATGCCAACATAACTCTCAAAGGATAGCAAGCATGCATACGAAATTTACATTAAAGATGCATCAATCTGTTACCTTTCAGACCACTTCCAGTACTTGTAGCTGCTTGTAGAGTTTCCTGCCAAATAAGATATAAAATCTGAGCAGTTGGATGAGCAAAGTAGTATCACGAGTGTTCATGGGGGTGGTGGGGTGGGCAAGGACTATACCTCAAAATGGAGACAGACCATGATTGGGGTCCAGAGGCGAGATTACAGGGCTGTGCTGACTCCTTAGTGGCTGATATGTAGCAAAATCCAAAGAAAAAACATCTGACCAACATTATCAGGTTGTCCACCAGTAAACCACTAATTCTTGCCAAGCCAGGTCCTTCACAAGGCCTAAAACCACTATTCGAGCTCTGCACACCACCTAGAAAAGATGTCTGTTGAAACTAGCCTCAAGTAGTTTGAGTGGTACTGAGTGTCAAAACTACTAGTAGAGATTTCCAACTAAAGTAAATAACTAACATTCCATGCATTCATTGGTATGACAAATATTTTGCTATTTTTCAGGGTCATTTTAGTGCAAACCCCACCTCAATCGGTGGTTCCTATCAAAAGATATAAGCAAAAGAAGTTGACAGTGTGATGATTTTGTGTACAGCAATTTCAATGCTTTTTATGTATATCACATAGCACCAAACACAATATTCAAAGTGTCATAAATCTAGATAGGAAACTATTAATAACATGAAATTTTAACCACGCATCTATTTTATGGGGAACAGCACATGAGCTACTGTAGGTAAAACCTCTCAAGAGTGACCACTTCTTTGTAGACTGACCACTCAGAATATTACATGAATAAAGCAAGTGATTCACAAATAAAACTGTGTATATTGTGTAATACTAAGTATACAAAGATACCCAATGCATTTTCAGGGATAGTTAACTAGAAAATCAGTAATATTATATAACATGGTAAGTAGTAACATCACAAGTCACAATCAACAAATATTTCTAAAACATGACAATCAGATAACAAAATATAAGACCAATATTATTTAAAAATAGATTTGTTTGGACACTGCTCAGCTTTATTTGTCACATTGTAAGCACTAAGGATGATAATTATTATATAACACAATGACATCACTATACTACATAGAGAAATTATAAATAGTTTCTGACCAAAATTACAATCATGAAGCTGCTATAAAATGGATCAAAACAGCAATAAATACACCAGAATATAACAACAGGTAAATGTGAAGCCATGCAAGGTTGGTATCACGTGCCAGTCTCCACTTTTGAAAAGATTATGCACAACGTTGAGCCTTATATTGCAATTCCGCACAAGACAACAAACTGCTCACTTTCAAACTATACTTGCATCGATGCAGAGGGATACCTTGAAGTCCCGGGTGATTGTAATGCTGGATTCTGAACAGTGCTAGTTGGCGATTTACCTTTTAAAGAGCCATGCTTTCGTCGTAATCCAACTCTAATCGTCCTCCAATCATAAAACACACGGCAGAATCGAAATCAGCATATAGGGTTTGCCCAGGAACACTTTTGTCGTCCTCATCAGCCATAGATTCACACGGAAACACTCAGAAACTTTAACTATCACCGGTGCTGCATTCTTCCAATTAGAATTACGTATGCAATTATTTGTAAGGGCTCCCTATGGGGATTTTTATTTCTCAAACTTTGATTTGACATATTTCAAAAAATACCGCATGGATTTTAATCCAGTAAAGTGCATTACGAAGTACGATGCATTGACTACCATTGACTGGAACGGCAGCTTGTGAAACATTTATTGAAGGTGTGTAATTTAAGTAGCAAAAATATGTGTGAGAAATTGGTTGGTTGGAAATCGCTACTACTAGTACAATAATGTAGCCATCCACTGGAGGTGTTAGCTTGGTTTTGCCTGATGTGTGATTTGGATTGGTTTTGTAAAAATCTGGTCACATATATAGCATGCCAAAATGTAGGGATGTTCTCACAGAGCTATGCTGTAATACCATCATTGAGATCTTTTTTTACTACTTTTATTGCTTGGATCCCTACTTCATTTTAAATTAATAATTTTAAACTATAATAGTAATAAAAACATTTAGTTGCCACGTCTAATAGGCAAACCACTTATAGCAATCAGCTGAAAATCAGTGATTGATCATTGTAGAACAACTTTCATTAGTTTTTAGAGTAACTTATATACTTCAGAAACCAACTCCATCTAACAAATGCTCGATCAAGATACTCTAATAGTGCAGTCACCCTAGTAAGTAAGTTGCAAATCATTTTATAGGTTTTCAGCTACAAACAAGTCACCCTGTAGAAAATTCAGCTCCAAAACATCACCACGTAGAGAGTACAGCTAGAAACCAGTCATGCTGTGGAGAGTTCAACTACAAAGAAAGAGAGTTTAATTACAGTTCAATTATGTACGGAACAATTCACTTTATTACCTACATGGTAATCATTTTATTCAGTTTTAATGTTTAATCAGACACAAAGCTATGCACACAAATAATTCTTTCTCTTGTTGAACAATTCCTGTAGTAAAGAAAAAACAAGTTAAAAGGAAGCTCCAAAGCCAGCTTATGGCCAGCTTTGTGACTTACGATATACTGATACCTACTAAAACAGCCAAGCTGTAAAAAAGGTGTTTACCCCAAAAAGGCCACAGTGAAAAAGTTGTGAAATTAAAAGTGCAGCTAAGAAATGGCTGTGATGGCAGATTAATAGAAAAAAATTTAATACCAAAATTCAGGAATTTGTGCCAAATCCTAGTGAACCTTGGAGGAGGCAATGCAAACTCACCTGAATTGTTGTTATTAACTATTTTTGGCCATTACTCTACCATCACATAGTGTTTCTTGGCCACCACTTTTGATTTCACAACTTTTTCACCCTATCCTTTTTGAGGATCACATCCTTTTTCAGTTTGCTCGTTTTAGTCTAGATATATAAAGACACATGATAGTGTGTCATGCGGACCATGAATCCAGCGTAGGTATATTGACAGGAAGAAAAAATACAATTTTCACATATATGTAGCTCTGTGATCTCTTATCCCATTGCAATTTACAGTAGAAATTCCCATGTGGTAGGGGATCTAAGATGCCAAATTTGAAGAAAATCATCCAGCCATTTCCGAGATACAAGCAACCAGAATTTCGTGCTGTTTTTTTCTTCTTTCTTTCTTCATCTTTTTACACGCTTTGTATATCTGTTATAAAACACAAATGCATCCTCTGAAATTTGGCACTCTAAAGTGGGTGTGGTGCACAAAAGCAAATTCTAGTGTCAAGTGTGGTGCAAATCAGGTGAAAACTTTAGGAGTTATGACCAGTATTATTTGCATAAAATAGAATGATTGTTTGTAACACCTACAGGGTAAACCCCATATGGAATGAATGAAATTTGTTTGAAGATTTGCCACAGAGATACAAAGCAAAACCAAAGGTGTGTAATTATTGTACAATTGAGTTTCATGAATAAAGCACATAAGCTTTTGCGTCCACCAGACAAACCACTTAAGAAAATGGGCTGAAAATTGGTGTATATATGGATTATTCATCATAGAAAAGCTTGTCAGTAGTATAGAAGAATCAGATCAAAAGCCACTGACTTATGATGTTAAAGTCAACTATATGTTAAGAGAGCATGATCGAGATACTCTTAGACTAATAGTACAGTCACCTAATTATAGCATTCAGTACCATCAAATAAGTTACTCTATTAGAGCATTCAGCTACATAACAAGTCACTCTGTAGAGAGTTCAGCTATGAAAAAGTCACCCTGTAGAGCATTTAACAACAAACAAGTTGCCCAGTAGAGAGGTCATCAACAAAAATTCACCCTGTAGAGTTCAGCTACAAACAAATCACCGTGTGAATGGTTCAGTAACTAACAGGTCACCCTGTAGAGAGTTCAGCTACAAACAAGTTACCCTGTAGAGAGCTCAGCAGCCTCAGCTACAAACAAGTCACCAGTAAAAACTGCAGACCTTATTACCGAAAATCTCTACACCACATATACTATAAAACAACCCTATTTCTCTAATGCCACTTGAATCATTTTAATGACATTGCCATGGCAATCATTGATGACAACAGCCATGACATATTACACCGGCTGTGCAATCGTCTATTCACTTACCATTATTGGAAAAGCGCAATTTTGCTTATGTACATATTCATAATGGTAATCACTCTTTGTTTAGTGTCAGTCTATTTGTTAATGTGTCAAGAATAAGAATCTGCCAAACTATTTAGTAAACACAAAGATAGATGCATACGAGACAAAAAAAACATTTCTGATAGTTTAAAAATATTCAATTTTTTCTTTCTTGTAGGTAGCTGTATGCAACATGTACTAAGTACAAACAGAAGGGATTTTAAGGAATCAAAGAAGAAAAGTAGTGAAACAAGGAAATAGCTAAAAAGGTATATAATGAAACAACAGTACAAGAAGTATCTCTGCAATCAATCCATTCACTACTGAGAATATGGGTGATAAGCGTGATAACTACAGTAGTCAACAGGAAACCATATCATGCTATTATAAATTGACACTTTGCTTTGTCAGTGAAAAGAACTGGGACACAAAGGAGGACAAAGGAAGTTCATTATGCACGCATTGCATGTACTGCAGTCAGCAAAAAGCACATCTCCAGATGAAGCAATGTCAAACAGTAATGAAATCAAGCCTGTAGCCTTATCCATTGTTGGCTGGATGCATCAGTTAATTTAGTTAGTTACTGCAGTCAGTCAGCATAAAATCTAATCTTTATTTTTAATTACATAAAAATCTGTTGGGGTTGCTCTGAAGATGTTTGTGGTCTTGACTATTCCTAACCAGTACTGCCAAGTTGTTATAAGGGAAAGGCGAGGTTTCTTTTGGGGTGATACTGTTGGGCAAGAAAGCTCAAACCACCATGATTAGGGACCCGCCAATTATGCTGGCATAATTATGAGCATAATAGGTGCTTGAAAGCATTGAGCATAATGCTAGCATAATAGGAAGAATATTTGAGCCATGCCACAAATCCTTGATGATCAAATTATATATCACAGAAATCGATCGATATACTCTAATAGAACAGTCAATATATCTCTAATAGAACAATCAGGCAGCTGACTGTTATATTAGAATATATCGATCTTTTCGGTCACATGCATTTTGAAGAGCAATGACGTGCTTCAGCCACTTATTATGTGCCCATAACTGCAAATTTATTAGCAAAACATTGGAAATGAGGCATAAAGCTTGAACATAATTTGAGCATAATACGTTAAAAGTTTTGAGCAGTGCAGCATAGCATAATGGGTAAGATTTTGAGCATAATAGTGGGTCCCTAACCATGATTCCCATACTGTATGAGAATACACAAAGTCATAATACACCCCTGTATACATACAAATGCTATAGTACTAATGTATGGCTAAGTAAACTTAACATTGCAAAACTTCAATATACATCACAATGGTTTAATTTATTGTTGCCGATATCCTACAGTAATTAGTCTATTAAATGATCAAATAGTACTTTCATTGCAACTTCTTCCCTGTACAGCAGCTTCTTGTGATTGTTCTTCTGTCTGACTCTATAGAGTGCTCACAGTGTCTGAGACCTTTACATACTAAGCATAGTTTTCATAAGCCATGTCAAATTTGAAAACTTACATGTTTTTGGTATAAAATGTTCCCAATTTTTGATGTTTAAAATAGCTACAGTTACTATGCACTCCTATTATAGTATTACTGTCACAATTATGTAGCCAACTTTGAAAGTTAGCAAAAGTATCAAATGTCACGTTTTAACAACTCAATCATTTACGTAATACCAATTTATAGAATTGCATTGTTGCAATCAACCGTTTAAAAATATTTCATACTTGTCTTGGTGTTAATCTGTATAGTAAATGGGGAGCCTGGTGACCCAGGTGATATTGGGAGAAGAGGTGTAACAGGACCAAGTGGTTTTCGTGGTGCTCAAGGCCCCGCAGGTGCAAACGGACGGAGTGGAGCACGTGGTAAGATAGCTTATAAGAGTATTTAAGAATTATTATTAACTATTTTGGTAATATAGGTCTCTGTGGTGATCCAGGAAGGCCTGGAACTGAAGGAAATCCAGGTATCAGCGGACCTACAGGGCCACCTGGCTTACCAGGTGCTCCTGGAGAACCAGGACTATCTCATTGCCCTGGACTTAGCAAGAGGGATATTAACAATCTGCGAGTTGTAGTAAATACACTCTCTTCCAATGTGCCTATGCATAAGAGTTACTTTGATGCATGGAGAAGTCACAATATTCCTCTAAATCCAAATGAAATTATTCTAAGGCACTACTTAGAGGAAGATAATGAAATAAACAAATCTACCGGTTTTAACTACATTCATGCATCGTCTGATAAAAATCAGTTTCACATTAGGAGAGGAAATGTATTAACTACATGGGGAATTAGCAAACAAGAAATGCTAGCTAAACTTGAAGTATATGAAAAGTAAGTGTGATTTATACAGAACTGATACATTACCTTCAATTTACTGTTCATTTGATATGTTAAGCTGGATTTTCATACATTTTAACACAACATTGCTTTTATCTGTATGATTATATCCACCTACTAGACATTTGGAATTAAATTTAGAGGATCAAAGAATAAGACGTTCAGCGGCATCAATATATAGAGGCTTTCCTAATGTATCATCATTTTGTCCCAAAGGACACCAAGGATTGCATGGAGCTCCCGGACCATCTGGTCCTCCAGGTGATGAAGGTGGGCAAGGACCAGCTGGCTTTCCTGGACCAAAAGGTATGTAACTATTAAATGTACCATCTATTTGGTTGAACGTAAAAAAAATTAAACACTTTTCCACATGTATAGCTGTTGATAAATATTATTGATAATACAATACGATTTCATATATTTTATATATGTGACCCAGTTTGGGAAAACCGATCTTATCGCCCATGTCAGCAGATTCAATTTTTCACCCATGACACAAAGCTAACACTATCTAATTCCACAATCAAAATCAGCTAGACTCGAGTGGTCTGGTTTTGCTGGCTGCTTTTGCCAAGCCCAGTGGCAATCCATACGTACAGTGTGGGGCCTTATTGGAGCTCTGGTCAGCCTGGGGATGGCTATATGTGGCTGTACAGCTCTGTGGTGTTGACTAAGTACCTCTGCTGTGACTTCTCTTTCATTTTAGCCAATTTTGAGACCTGAATGGCCTAAAACTTGGCTTAATTCATCCCAACACCTTCCTTTTCAATTTTTGAACACCATCTTGCCTGCCTTCCAGGCCCCCCGCTTCCCACTCCTTTTGGAGCTTGCCTGATACAGTCAACCTCGGTTTAAAAACTATCCAAAATGGCGAGAAACTTAGTTGTTGGCTACTTGCGCAATGGATGCTCTGAAAGGTAAGGAATTGGTGTAAATCATGTGAAAATTTGGTACACATAGTTTTAACCATTGGTGAGCTACAACACACTAAATACTTGAAACCAGCATTTCTTGATATATTTAAATAGGCAATAAGACCGGTTTTCCCGGACTGGGTCACATAGTGTGACTGTATTATATGTACATACTACTAGTAGTTCAATAGTTTGAAGTGTAAATTGACAATTTCTCCTGAAAATTCCTATTACCTCACTTACTAGGATATAATGTAGCTATCCCATATACAGTAGAGTGTAAAACAAAGTTAACATTTTGTATTGTAATTACTGAGTAATTACAGAAGTATTACCAATTGTACTTTGTTCATAGCACATTCAATGTAGGTCTAATGTTTTGAATATCATGTTGAGGGGTTGAAAAATATATAGGCCAGTTTCACCTAAGGCCTTAATAATGTAAACAGTGTTAATTGTCTATTGTGTGACCACTGGATGCTTTGGATGCCCATTAAAAATGTATCGAAGCAATTGGGAAAACGATGATAACTGGCAGTAAAACTTCGGTAACTTACATACATAGTATACGGTATGTTCTAATTTTCTGCACATGGAAAGAAACTACATAGATTTCTCTTTCGTTTTGTGGTGGTCTGCTGTGAATAGGATGACAGATGCCCGAGTTAATAGGGCGGTGAAGTTAGAAATGTTACCAGACAAGGCTTTCCACAGCTGATATTTGTAAGTTCGAAGTCAGAAAATAATGTTGGGACTTCAAGCTTTAACAATAGCCTTTGTTGCGAATCGCTTCGCAGAAAAGTGCTGAATTAGCATGACAGCTAATAAGTTAACAACGTGTTCAGGGAGCCCAGATACATCATCCAGGTGATAGTAAGGCTAGCTCTTGTACTGTATGTCTGGTAAACAAGGATAAAAAGCAGCTACTTGTGTGTTTCGTCTCCAGAACACATTTTCATTATGTATTCTAACCTTTATTGGCTCATAACTCGCTAGTGACTTTGTATATTTACAGCAGACAAACACCACAGGGCATAGCAATCAATGTAGTTTACAGTGCTGCTTTAAAAACTTGGATATTTCCATTAGATTCTATGTGACAATAGATTATGTGTCTGTGGTTGTCCGTTTCCCAAAGGTTTCTGTACATTTTTATGGTTAACCACAGCATCCAGTGGTTGCACAATCGCGATTAAAAGATCAATTAAAATACTTTCCCTTACATGAAACTGGCATTTTGTAATTACTCGGTTCTTACAATTACATTACAGTGTACATTAACTTTATTTTGATTTCTACTATGTAATGTCCTAATAGGACTGAACTGTATATACCGCACGTATTTGAGATAAACACTGTAATTCTGTACATGCATGTTGAATTATGAAAAACTTTTATGTTTTCTCTTACTATGTAGCTACCACTTTAAATGGCAACAATGAAACCAAATAAACAATGACACTTTTATTCATTGTTTTGTCCAGTTGTGAATAAAAATTACAATTCATTTACACAAACATTTCCACAAATACAGCATAAAGTATTATTATACATAATAATATGTTGTGACTTTCACTGGTTTATATTTTATGCTTCAGAGTTTAGCAATCAGTAGCACTCCAGAGATGGTGTTATATATATAAGTAACAAGCTTAGAATCTATGCATGTGTGTGTGTGTGTGTGTGTGTGTGTGTGTGTGTGTGTGTGTGTGTGTGTGTGTGTGTAAATGACTATTTGTGAATTTGTAAATTCCTTACCTTTCTAATAAGTACCACACATATCATTGTCAACCAAATTATGTAATAAATTTTGTTGGTTATAGGTCCACGTGGTGATCCAGGAGAAATTGGCAGTAAAGGATGTCTTGGAGAAGCTGGAAAACAAGGCCAACCAGGAGCTATTGGACCTCCTGGTAGAGTTGGTAAGCCAGGACCACCAGGTAGAAAAGGATTGCCATGTGAAGAAAAGCAGGTACTTTAGTCAGCATTAAAAAGTGTTAATAATAATAATAAGACTGAATCACGAATATAATAATGTTCAGTTCTCAACTGGTTTTCTGTTCAAGATAATAAACATGCATGTAGTCAACATGAATTTATTATCTGAAGAAAAGCAACTAAAATAATATATTTTACACTCAAAAGGAATTTCATAGGAATTTTATAAACTATAAGATAAAATCGGCAGTGTAAAATCTGTTGCGCAAAAATGAATAAAATGCCAATCCAAAATATGTATCTGCTTTGTAGATTGGCATAACTGGCCAGCGTAAAAAACGAGAGGTTGCTACTGGACCACCAGGGGAGAAAGGGTGCAAAGGTGATCGTGGTGATCCAGGACAAAGTGGAGTGAGAAGTTTTACAGGAAACCCAGGTCATCCTGGAATTAATGGGCTTGATGGTGCTAGTGGAAGCAAAGGAGAAAGAGGTATATAGTTGTAGAGTGCAAAACTTTTGAAGTATTTGCCATTGTAATTGAATAGGAGTTGATGGAACAAGAGGGCCTAGAGGATTACCAGGGTCTAGGGGACCTCCTGGAATAACTGGCTCCCCTGGCTCCCCAGGCCAACCTGGTTGTGTTTGTAAACTGTTTAAAATCATTATGGATGAGCTTTTCATTATACAACCTTCTGGAGGTGAAGTATATCAAAAAACTATCAATACAGTTACTACTCAGATATTGCCTGGACCACCAGGCCCACTTGCAAACACATTTTGCATCCCAGGTCAGTCACTGTGTCTTCCTGTAATAGTGTGTCTAAAAATTAGTTATCATTTGTGACCAGATTTTACAGAACCGAACCAAATCGCACATCAGGCAAAATCAAACTAACACCACCAGTGGATAGCTACACTATCGTACTACAAGTTTTGACCCTCAGCACTGCTCAAACTACACGAGGCTGGTTTTAATAGACGTCTTTTCTGGGTGGTGTGGAGTGCCCAAATGGCGGTTTCAGGCCTTGTGAAGGACCTGGCTTGGCAAGAATCAGTGGTTTACTGGTGGACAGCCTTATAATGTTGGCCAGACGTGTTCTCTGTAGATTTTGCTACATATCAGCCACTAAGGAGCCAGCACAGCCCTGTAATCTCGTGTCTGGACTCCAATCATGGTCTGCCTCCATTTTGAGGCCTATCTTTTGCCCTCCCCGCCACCCCCAGCCTCCACCCCTTTGTGAGCACTCGTGATACTACTTCGCTCGTCCAACTGCTCAGATTTTCTATCTTATTTGGCAGGAAACTGTACAAGCAGCTACAAGTACTGGAAGTGGCTTGAAAGGTAACAGATTGATGCATCTTTTGTGCAAATTTCATACGCGTGCTTGCTATCCTTGGAGAGTTATGCTGGCTTCAATTCTTTAAAACCGTTTATCTCGAAACTTCTAATGTGCGATTTGGATCGTTTTTCCAAAATCCAGTCACATTTACTCTCCATAATGGACACTTGTACATGGGGCCACAAAATTGTAAAGACAGTGGAACCTCTGTTAACAAACTCCCCGAATTAAGGACACAATAGAAAAAACCTCCATAATAAGGACAACAATTTTGGTCATGACAGATCTGGTTAATACATTTTTACCTCTGAAAGAGCAAAATGTCTATATTACAGCACAAAGTGCCCAAAGATTCTGGGTCCCAAAATGTCCATAACAGAGCGGCTCCACGGTAATATCCTTCTCTATAAAAGACAAAAATAAGGAGTATGTATACGTAGCTAGCCTTTTGGATTTTTCTTATTAGGGAGGCATTTGTGTTAAGTTTAAATAGAGGTTTTATGCAGGTCCCCCTGGAGAACCAGGAGATAGTGGCTCACCAGGACCTAAGGGCTTCACTGGTGACAGAGGAATGCCGGGAAATCCTGGAGGGATAGGAGAGGTTGGTCCTAAAGGAAGAGAAGGTAGCAAAGGTTTCAGAGGGGAAGCTGGTGAAACAGGTATTGTAATGTTACTTATATAGCCACTAATATTTCACTGCTGCACTTATAATGAGTGCTAATGCTGTGATGCATAAAGCTAAGCAGTGAGGCAGGTTGGGATGAAACCTTTATCATTGCCTTTATATGACCATAAGTACAATAGGGTGAATTTCTAGTAATACTGATTATTATAGGATCTGCTGGAATAAGTGGGGGAGTAGGAGATGATGGTCCTCCAGGAATTGCTGGCCCTGATGGACCTCCTGGTCGAATATGTGCTCATAAAGGAAGAAACACCAGAGCCAGTAAGTATCAATCAGAGACAGAGTGCATGTGACTGACAGCACTGCCTATAATTGTGTAAAAGTTAGCTACAGCTGTATACACTCTGTGATTTATGTACAGTGGGCTTAAAATTAAATATATGTATTATGCTCTTTAAAATGATCTTGCTGCATGTCACCACATTTACGTGTTAAGTTTCTTGCTCTCTGCTTCACCAACTTTCAGCAGCCTTCTTGCCAAATTAAACGTACCCAGTATGGTTGTTGGTATTGCTAGCTAGATTGTGTGCCATTATGCCACAAATTTTAATCTTAAACACAGCCATGACTGGTGATAATATATGTTAAATAAAAGTCAAGTAGTGTAAATGTGTCAATTTTTACCAACAAAATTTGGGGTACCATAAGTAGGCAGCTGATAGTAATGAGCAAAATGGTAGCATGATAGGCAGTGGCGGATCTAGATGGGTTTCTGTGGTTTCGACAGAAACCTCCTTTTAAATTCAGCTCAGTGGCAGTCTGACTAATTCATTATTGTTGTACAGACAGTTTGTCCTGGCAAACAACTATATACCACTGTATTTCAGTAACATGCATATAAATTGCACTTAGCTAACACATTTATAGCTATTAAATCCTCAGCAACACTTTACTTTAAACTTCCCACTGTATTAAAAATGATTGAGATTCTCTAATAGAGCAGTCAAGTAATTATATACTCTAATAGAGCAACCAAACTATAGTCACAAGTTTTGCCCTATAGTTGGCTATATAGTTTTGATACAGTTTAAAGCATTGGATTTATCATAATTTTTAACTAAAAATAGCCTAAAATCCAATTTCAGAGCTTCTAACATCTCAAAATTTCTGGAAAATATTCTCAGATGCTTTATTTTTTTTACCTGAGCTATATCAACTTTCAGAAACCCTCTTTTAAAAATCCTAGATCTACTACTGATAGGTAAACAGTTTCGATACTGGAAAACTTTATACATTTAGTTTGTTTGAGTCACTCACAATAACACGTCAGCAAAGTACAGTTCTTGCTTTGTGAAAAGCAAATGATGAAATGAAAATTGAGTTACTGTAATAAAATGTCATTTCGAGGTGAAATTATAACTTTGCCATTGGGAATGGCCAATTAATGTAGATTAGTGCTAAGCAAACAGGGTTTGAGCAAGTTACTTAGCATAAGAATACTTTCTGAGTATAGAATAAAGCAAAATAGATTTCTCCCTACATTGTAACCACTACTGCACACAATTATAGTGAGTCATTGTACTGTTATTGGAAGTACCGAAATTCAGTGACTTTATAATATCAAAAGAGAATAAAAGTAAACCATATGATTTCATTGCACATAATGTAAAGTAATTTATAATAAACTTGCTTGTACAGTTAGTGATGAATGCCCTCCTGGAAGAAAAGGTGTAAAAGGAGCAAGAGGAGCTTGAGGACCTCGTGGTTACCTTGGAGCACAGGGACCTAAAGGAGTACAAGGTGCTCCCGGAATACCTGGTAGAAGTGGTCCCAAGGGAAACAGAGGATTACCAGGTCATCCAGGCAGACGAGGCCCTACAGGTCAAGTTGGTGTACAAGGACCCCCTGGACCACCTGGATTGCCAGGAACTCCTGGAAGCTCTGAGTTCTGTCCTGAATTTGATGGAGTTGATTTGGGACTGGTAAACACACTTACATTATAATATTATTATGTGACTGAATTTAGAAAATCACCCATATGGGTGCATTTGACACCTAAAATATTTAATGATCAAATCACAAACTTTATAGTACAAATCTACTTGTTGGTGGAAATTCTAATTATTTCATGCATGCCCATATGAGTGATTTTTCAAAATTCAGTCACATATGTTCTAAGCAAAATGTCTAAATTTTCATCTCAGTACCTAATACTGTATATGTCTTCTCATAATTATGTACCCTGTCATTGTTTCTACAGTTGCAACCTAATCCAAAAGAATATGAAGCAATTCAACGACTAACCTTTAGGAGGGAAAGAAATTTTGCCTGCTCTTTAAGAGATGCCAGTCAGCCACTACTTCAACAGCTGGCTTTTAACTATTGCTATGCTGGTCAAGACAGGGACATAGGACTGTAGAATGAAATACCCTGCTTTTATGCACATTTGCTTCCAAATATGTCTTGTACATAGCTACTTACAGTACAACATGTATGGAGTTCCAATTGTTTGTTTACAGAAGTTATTAATGCAGTGTTAGAAAAGTACTAACTTATATAACAGTTACTATTTAGTTGTACAAGTTTTTTCTAATAGCCAGCTGCACCACAGAAAAGTAAAGTTAATATGTACGTACATGTTGTACATCTTAACTCTTTTACAGTTTGAATTTATTGTAGGGATTTGACTAAAAATACTGTACCCCAAGATCCAATCTTTTAGCCGTGTTCAAAAATTCTCCATTTCGTGGCCTACTCTTTGATTAAAAATTGTCTTACAATTCAACTAATTGTAATTTTCTTTATATCAACAATTAATTGCTTTAAGAACTTCAGCTAGGCTTACATGTATGTAATTATATACATAGATCTTTATTATAAATTTTTCTAAATTTTCCCTGGGAGAGTAGCCCCAAACTCTGCTAGTTAGTCAGAAATCTGTACACTTTACTGGCACTTTGTCACACAATATACCTCCTTTCACTTTTACCTGTTTGGACAAAAAGTGCTTATTCTGTTTTTAGCGCCTGTACTTATTTTACAGAGGTTAACATGGCAGCAACCACAATTATGCCACAATCTGTATATTAATTTTATGGTTTTTAGTTTTGTTGTATTGAGTTTGAAACCTCTCGTTGGACTCAAAATTCAATAATAAAAGTAAGGTACAGCAATTTTGAAAACCTATCTAGTTTTCACATACAAGGACAGATTTAGGGGAGTGCATGGAGCTGTCTCCAAAATTTTACTAGTAAGATAGTAGAAGTTACAGTACAGGTCCAATTGCATCTAAAGCATATACATGGACAATGAAAAAGTACACTAATCTCTTCTAGGAATCAACAAGAGGGGGTAAAATTTACATTTCAGAGGTAAAACTGCTAAACATCAAAATACTCTAATAGAACAGTCAACTACTCTAATAAAACATCCACACACTATTAAAGCTACAAAGACCAACTCCTGACCCATTGAACTTCAACTTTGAACTCAAACCATACTACAGCATTGATGCTGTGCCCTTTATAATTATAAAAGCTAGTTACCACTGCTAGAAAATGATTACACTTAAAGTGGTTCACAATTAATGCTCATTCAATAAGGTTAATTCAGTCACTGTTATTGCCAAGATCTCAGATGAAAAGTTTTCCTATGAGGGCACACCCCCAGAGCTCCCTAGATAAGCATACATGCTGAGCATGCTTCTTTTCTTATACAGCTTTCACCCAGCTTAGCACCCCCTTGGGAAATCCTAGATCCACTCTGACATACTTGAATTTTTTTTACATTATACTCATTATTTTCTGAAAGAAGATAGACCAGCCTAAAATAATAATGAGCAGAGCACTGCATGAAAGCATAATGGACATTGTAGAATGTATCTAGTAGGATATAGTAGAATAAATGTGTGGGCGGGTGAATAAAATTCATTGGTACAGTAGGTTGAACTATACAAACTGTCAACAACTGTATCGCATATGAGCCTGCACACTTATGGTATTTTTATCATCTTGGCTGCCATGTGAATAATTACCAGGTGTTGCTTTATTAGAGTATGTTCATGCAAGAATTTTTATAAGATGGCTCAACTATTCTTGAATATGCTTGATGACTATTATGATAGAGTTATACTCAACCATGCATGAAGTCATTTTGCTGTACAAATGTATGACATCATAACATATTATAGCCAGAAAGAAAATAAATAACATCATAGTTTTGTTTGAGTATATTAAATACTGCAAATTTCACTTTAATACCATTTAGCACAAATATTTGACAGGGTAAAAATGTGATGAATTGGATGATTCAGCATTTTGATGAGTAAAATTTAATGGAATGGTTCAACATTGCATTGAAAATACAATAATTGTAAAATTTTGAGAGGGAAAATTTTACGGGTTGCAACGTAATTTGTCAAATTTTCCTCCACTAAGCTTTTGTACTATAATACTCCATTAAAGTACATGATGATTCTATTACAATAAACCATTAGAGAAACAAGTCCTGCAATGATCCTTGACAAGTTTACCATTTGTGATAGCTAGGACCTATTCAAGGGTTGACTAATTAAATGATAAATATCTGTCAATTGGTAGAGCTGCATGTAGCCAAAAACTCATACCTCTGTACTAGGCCTGCGCCTATTATGCCGGCATAATCTTGAGAATAATTCCGAAATTATAGGATGCATATGGCTACAGGCATAATTTTAGAATAATCGGACTACCACGGAAATAATCGGTGGTATCAAGGTGTGTGTCTCTTCTTGATTACCTAGAAGAAAGAGTTAAGCTACTACAAATGATATAAAGCTGACTGGAGTGCTGGCTGAAAGGAGCTGAAAAGATCGATATACTCTAATAGAACGCTCAAATACTCTAATAGAGCAGTCAGATCGTTTCATGTTAACAATCTGCAGCCAGCTAACTGCATATGATTATCTGCAATTCTGAAACTTGTACATCTTATGCCAGTGTATCTTCTTCAAGTCTTTGAGCATTATTATCTACCTAACTTAGTAGCTATATAGTAGTTACAGCATAATGCACTAATAATTAAATACACTTGAATTATTACGCTATTCTAAGTCTGCTGTAACTATTATGGATAGAAAAATGATGTGTAAAGTGGAATGCTTCATATATGGCTATTAATAATTCGGACAAAACTAGCATCTTGAAAACCAGGCAACTAGCCACAGATGTATACTGAATGAGAATAATTATGGAATAATAGGCTGGATACAAGAATAACAAAAAGAATACTAGGAGAATTTTTTGGAAAATTCTGGAAAGAATAATAGGTAAAATTTTGAGCATAATAGGTTCAGGCCTCTCTGTACCTTCATACTTCCATTTAAAGAAATTAAAACTCCTGGCTAATCACTGTATGCTCCCTAAACTTCTACTAAGGATAGTTTAATAAAACTAAAATTTTACAAATTCTGCTTAACTTATGCTCCATTGCAAAAGGCATGCACCTTACAAGTTTGAATAATTGTAACTCCATGCAGCTGGATGTCATGCTTTTACCTACAGTATCACCTTAACATTACACCATCAAGCTATAGTGATATATAGTAGCTATAGCGATATATAGTAACTATATAACTTAACAGATTCACAAGTCAAGTTATGGGTTGGGTGTATGTACACAGAAATGTGCAGACTATAATATCCTTTTGCAGATCTGGTCACAATTACTCCTTTTCTTGTTTTTGTGTATGTCAAGTATTATGTTTATATTGTCTTGATTTGATTGGTTTATCCTCCATTGTTATACAACTCAATTTTAGGAAGACTAAATGTTGACCATTAATTTCTTATATATTTGGGGCAGTTCAATGTTAGCAGACACAATGAAATATAAATTAATAGCTTCATGCAAAGTTAGGTTAGTTTTTAAATGGTATGTAGACAAATGATTTTTAGTTGCTGTACCTACTTCATGTGATGTCATATTACATCACATGATGATGTCATACTACTTCATGTCTACCCATTATCAAATCAGTAGCCCGGCCTATTAAATTACAGAATCAATATTGACACTGTGTCACTGTCTGTGACTGAAGTTTCTAGGCATGTTATGCCCAACTGCATACCCTACTTATTAGAATTCAGCCTTACATCAAAGCCTCGATAAAGCCCTCTGGTATTTTTAAACCCAGCATGACATGTTAGCTCAGAGCTCCATTCTAGTTTATGAGTTAAATTTTGAAAGTTATTGCATTATATATACAGTAATTGTCACTTTTTAGAGATTTACTTGATTATTTATTAGCTTCTTTGAATCTTGTATCTCATCATAAATTATGTGACAGGATTTGACAAAACCAGGCTTCTACACACATCCAATTCTTCGACTTTAACTGCTGGTAACCTTACCACTCAGTATGCCATTGAACTACAAGTTTCACAAAATTCTGTCACTGCATTATGCAATAACAGGCCAATATTTGAAAGTGATAGCTTACTCCTATATTGAGTTATGGTCCTTCACAGTCGCAAATCCGGATGTGTGTGGAAGCCTGATTTTGTCAAATCTGGTCATTATAGTGTATCTGTACTGTAAAACAAATTGATATTATGATTTTTTATTATTCTGACGTTGATCTACTAACCAAATTTGCTTTTTTTTCAATCTAAAGTTATGATTCATCAAAGTTAGTATAATATTATTGTGTGTGTGGGTGTGGAAGACCATTTTCGCAAATCTGATCACATAATAATATTAGGCCAGGCCAAATTGATTGACAGTTTATCGTCCGGGATATTTGACAAAGTCATGCGGGCGGGAGGTCATTTTTCATATTTCATAATTTTTTAACATGGAAAAACATTCAAAAAGTAGCCTTCACACAGTTGCTAGCTACTTTAACAATGATTGCAAGCTTATTTGATTACGTCACTGTTAATACTTAGCTATTCGTTTATGCAATCTCTCTTTAGAAATCCATTTATTGAAGGTTCTAACGAGTCCAGGCTGGGGATAATCGTCACGTTTGTTGCACACGACACACCATGTTTTAATATACAAAAACGAGTTCGGAAGCGTAAGCAATGATTATCACGTGAGAAATAATGAATTATGAAATTATTGCTCTATTCCTAAAAACCCATGCGGGCGGTGACGATAAACTGTGAATTAATTTGGTCTGGCCTTATAGAAAATCAACAGTGTTTCACACTGTACAGTACGTAAATACAATTGTAAGGAAAATTTCAAGTATTTGTATTTATTATATAGTTATACAACGGGCACGAGTGCTCTGCCTGATATAAACGCACGAGCCTGAGGGCCGTTAGGCCCGAAGGCGAGTGCGTTTATACAGGCAGAGCACAAGTGCGCGTTGTATAACTGCTATGTACCACTCACCTAATAGGTGGAAAGATCCAATGCTGCATCTACATTTCTTTTATAAGGTAGAACACCAATATCGATCGTGGTCTTCAGAATGAAATGACCTGACAACGTAAACGCGAGCCCACAATCAAAGTAATTGGTGAGCATTAAATGGAATTGGCGAGCATTAAATGAGTCAAACACGTGCAAGAGAGTTTGTTAGTCCTTCACTAATTGTTACTTCTCCTAAGCCAGGAGTACCAAAGACAGATTATAAGAAGTTTTGTTTAGGGCTACCTGATTGGTGTCCATGTTGCATTAGTGATATGGCAGAAAGAGAAAACGTGTCACCATGTGAAGGACCAGAGCAGCAAAATCGAAAGTCACTTAAACTTAAGCGAACCCGTAGCAAAAAAGGAGATGATGTTGTTACAAAGAAAGTAAAGGTAGTTGATGCGAAGAACAGTGATGACAATAAAGAAATGGTGGACAGCAGTAAAGAACGGTTTTCTTTTGATGTTACATTAGAAGAACTTGATGCATTTAAAGAAGGGATTTGCCCAGAGAACACAGCAAAGAACACTGATTGGGCACTGCGGAATTTTGAAACTTGGAGAAACGCTCGTAATGATAAACACCCAGAGGATATGTGTTCTTCAGATCTTTTTACAGATGGCACTAATGAAGAAATTTGTGACTGGCTTTGTAGATTTGTTAGCGAAACACGCAAAGCAGATGGCACAGAGTATTCTCCACGAAGTTTATATCTGTTGTTATCAGCATTACAAAGGCATGTAAGAAAGATCCACCCCGTACAAGATGTCAACTTCTTTCGTGATCCAGTATTTCATCCACTCAAAAATGTGTGTGATGCGATCTTCAAAAAGTTACACAGTAAAGGCATAGGAACAGAAACTAAAGCAACACCAACTATTACTCCTAGCGAAGAAGATATTCTTTGGAACAAAGGAATAATTGGTTTTCATAACCCAGCAAGCTTGCTGAATGCTGTGTTCTTTTACAACGGAAAAAACTTTTGCCTACGTGGCGGAGTTGAACATCGAAACTTACAGCTGTCGCAAGTAAAAAGGGAAGTAGCCATGGTACAAGGTAAAGCGGTTGCTTGTTATGTATATAGTGAGTTTGGATCTAAGAACAACCAAGGTGGTTTTACCAGCTTGAATCAGAAAAACAAGACTGTAAGACAGAATGCTAGTGACTCTGAACATTGCCATGTTAAAATTTTAGACAGATATTTGAAGTTGCTACCTCCAGGTGCATATGATAATGATATTTTCTATCTTCAACCGCTCAGTGGTATACCTGGAAGTTCTTCTGAACCTTGGTCTAAAAATGTAGCAGTTGGAAGAAACACGTTGGGCCATATGATGAAGAATATGTGCAATAAGGCAGGAATTTCTGGTAGGCACCGGCCCATTATGCTAGCATAATTTAAAGCATAATAGGTGACCAAAAGCATCAAGCATAATGCCAGCATAATAGGGACGATATTTTGAAATTTAATTAAAATGTGCAATACGCTCGCCTGAAAGAAAGCAAATATTCACTGCCAATAGTATTATTAGTGCATTTCATATTTAAAAACACATAATATAACTTATTAAACCGTTTCTTTGTTGGCTATTCATACTTTGCAGAAATAAGATCGAGATATTCTAATAGAGCAGTCACTTACTCTAATACAGCAGTCAGGAAAGGCTGATACACTCTAATAAAACAGTCAGTTCTAGAGCATAATCTTGATTTTGAAAGCATAATTTTGAGCATAATAGGCTTAATTTTTTAGCAATTCTCAAAAGCATAATAGGTAAAATTTTGGGCATAATAGGCCGGTGCCTAATTTCTGGTGGGTTTACTAACCATAGTCTCAGAGCGTATGAAGCTACTGCACTCTTTCAGGCAAAGGTTCCTGAAAAACTAATCCAACAAAGAACTGGCCATCGTTCTTTGGAGTCATTAAGGCAGTATGAGCGTACATCAGAATCTCAGCTTGTTGAAGTGTCTAATGTAATGGCAGGTAGTAGTAAGGATTGGAATCCTGGCACAAGCAGTGATCATGTGGCAGTTTCAAAGCGTCAACCAGGCATAGTATCTCCAACTATACAAAGCAGCTATGGAAATGATGCTATGCGGAACCCAACATTTATCCTAAACAATTGTACATTCTCCGGAAGCTCTGTGTCATTTGCAGGGACCACTGTGCAACAAACTAAGGCGGTTAAGGAGATAAGTGAGCAACGCATAGTTCAAGAAACTCTTCAGGGTGTAAATATGGATGACATTTTTAATTAGACTTTGAACTAGACTCTGTACTATAGGTTTTTGAAGACACTAGGCACTAGGTTTTTTAATGTTGTACTTTACTCATGTTGTGAAGTTAAAACTAAAACCCACAATTAACATAATTAGTGAGCTTTAGATAGAATTAGCACAAGTTTCTTGATGCTTACTGGCTATAGCTATACTGGCTAAAGTTGATTTAAGTGGTAAAACAAAAATTTCATTGGTTGCCACAATTGAATGCAATGGTGAGGCTTATTTAGATAAGTGTCTGTGTTGAAAATGAACTATGATTTCACCTGGGATCAGACTAGTAAGGTATATAACTACGTTAATATACGCATAGACGAGAGTTGTGCCCTCTGTGTTGGCTTTTGCGATCGCTATTGGATGCTTTGAAATTATTTGCTAGACGTATTGGTGACGTTCCATGCCTTTGCTGACGTTCTGTGACGTTACGGCCCCACAATCGACTTTTACATGTTAGGCTATAAAAGAATTCGAGTGATCTGTGAAGTGTCTTTCCACCTATTAGGTGAGGTGTCGTAGTGGTCTTCGCCACCGGCACTTGTGCTATGCTGCACAAAACCGCAGCCAGTGCAATATCTGTATATTGCACTGCGGTCGGTGCATTATAACTTATAATGCACTCGTTGTGGTCTAAAAAACCGCAACCAGTGCGTTATAAGTTATAATGCACTCGCTGCGGTCTGCAGCAGTGCAATATACAAATTATGGCACTGGCGGTGCCTTTGAACTGCCCACGCAGAGTGGTACATTAACAAGTAGGGATCATAGCAATAAAAAGCAATGAAACAACCTACACCTGCAACTATACTAGTGGACATTTAAATAGCCATGAAGTAGCCATGAATGATAATGGAGTTGATATAAAATGTCCACTAGAATAGCTGCTGGTGTAGCTAGATGGCCTCCCTTATTTTATTGCTTTTTGTTTTTCTATGAACCTTACACAAATATTATTAATTAATTTTTCCTTACAGTTGATTGTTTGGTTTTTGAAGCTTACGTAATTAATGACTGGTAAATCAATGCATACTGCATCAAAAGAAAGAATGCCACCGGCTACATGTATTACTTGAGAATGTTTACTTTATTTGTTTCTTACTGGGTAGACAGCACAGTCATGTGTCCAGCAATAAAGGTA
Source organism: Dysidea avara (assembly GCF_963678975.1). NCBI lineage: Eukaryota > Metazoa > Porifera > Demospongiae > Dictyoceratida > Dysideidae > Dysidea > Dysidea avara. The sequence goes on along the minus strand of NC_089275.1, from coordinate 14,472,550 downwards.
GAATTGCAACAAGATTGGTACATGTGGAGTTATGTGTTATTTATTAATTAAAAGTAATTGGAGAATTCATCATAGTCAGTGGTTTACCTGTATCTTGACTAGCTGTTAATTACTGGAAGCCATTTCGGTTATATGTATCCCACTTTAATTTGTTTTCAGCCTTTTCCATCCATTGTACAGCATTACAAATGAAGAACAATATGAGAAGCGCCTCTACCATCAATCCAGTCATTATGAAAATTGCAAGTAAACGTGCCAGCACTACAGCTACTGAGCAGTGAAGTGGTCAATCTACTTCCATTTTCAAATACGTATGTGCTGCCATTTAAAAATCAAAAACAATTACATAATTGCCTCCTCTGCCATCAATCCAGTCCCTATGGACAATTCTATCTCAGTGTGTCATGACAGCCACACCATAGCCTATTTTTGTAGGTCCAGTCACATTACTTACTGTAACATTATGAAACAGTGTTATGTTTGTATACTCAACAGAATTAGGCTAGCTATATTAACTAAAGTTCAAAAGAGATCAGTATTTAGCAATAAAAGTTAATGTTGCAAGCTTAAATGCCATGAAATGTGGTTTGTACCACATGCCCAGGTTTTAAAGGCCTTAATAGGATGTCATGGAATAGATGATTATCTCAACTTCCTATTATGTCAGCAGTCTGTACTCTGTGGCTGCTTCACAATCTTCTATTTTTTGTCAACAAAAAAATCAATACTATTATACAGACAGTACTTGAGGATATACTCTGATAGTTGACATGTATAGGGTTCCATATGTCTCCACACTAGTTAAGGTTACGGAATAGTTTAAAATGCGTGGGCGGAACAAATTACAAAACCTGCTTTAAACCAAGCAGGGATAAATAATTTCATCAACTGTGTTGTGTTAGCAATACAACTAATTGTGCTTGTTTGTTTTTACTACAGAACAACGACTGTTCTTGGGTGTGTGGTCCACAATAGAGCGATGTTTTATAAAAACGCGCCGCCAAAAACCAGACTAACAGATTACTGAATCCTTATAATTTCAACACAAGTGGCTAAACAATTTAAATATCTAGGTCCTGTGGAAGCGTTTTTTTTAAGTTACTGGTTGTATAGACGTTTTATTGAACTTTTAGTAGTTTGTTCGAGTGAAACAAGCTCTTTGAAGGCATGTATCTGAGTCACTGGGAAGAAACAAGCCAAAAATGCTTCCACAGGACCTAATAAATTTAATATACAATATCACTATGCCCCAGAAAAGCCAATAGAGCCTACAGCTTTTGCTGTATTTGGCGGCGGAAAAACATGGTAGTGACAGCTGTAGCTGAGCAATGTACGGGCTGGCTTGTTTGTGTTACTACAACAAATTGTAGTGTTCCACCTGCCTCAAACTACACTGTAGCTACATAAAAACATTAAATATGAAGGGCTTCACCTTCATTTAAAACTTTTTACGCTGATAGACTGGTTTTATGGGCTTCTCAAAAAGTATCGATAGGCATTCAAAATTTTGAACGATTGCCCGTGACTATACCGTAACCTTAATGTTACAAAATATTCTCACACAAATTATTTATAAATACGAAGAATGAAACTCAAACTGTCCAGTGAACATGTAACACTTCAACAGTGGATATTGAGGTGGGGGAGGTCAAGCTAAGTGGCATGTGTGAGTAAGTGCTTGATGCATACTGCGGACAATAATGGTGTTGATTATAAGCATGCAGTGTTATATAGATTACATCTGCATGCAATGTTTACTTGATGAGAGGAGTCAAAGCATAATGATCAGTGAGAGTAAGAGATAATAATTATTATTATAGGCACATTAATTATGCCGTATGCTTGCTAGTATATACAGGGTGTACCAATGCTCAATAAAGTTTATTTTGCCAAATGCAGTTTAGCTGACTATTTGCCAAAGTTTACCCTTGCCAAAGTTTCCTTCTATACGGTAGTACAGCTACATAATATAAAGCTTGTCCCTGTACTGCTGATACAGTATAACACTGAGCTATATACAGATCTAATGATGAAAACATACACGTATTTTGACTATATATACCAGTTTAAAAATAATTTTTTTAAACATTAAAATATGGGAATAGAGATCACTGAAAAAAGTAAAGAAACAAGAGTCAAACAAGCCAGCATGTTAAACACACAGAGATCTCTATTTTGACTCAATGAATATGGTAAAAACTAAGAAAAAACAGAAGTTTCTCCATAAATTAGGAACAGATCATCATGTGTACGTGCGCGAGGCCAATTCAAGAAGCACAAAGCGCACGCCCACAATAATAAACACGCGACCACTACTGTGAGTCATTTACATGAGGGATCGATTACGCAATCTTTTAAAATCCGCATGGCAAAATCTCAGCCTTACTATAAGATTCCACCTCAAAACCAGGGGCATGTAGGTGGGGTCTATTCTACGGAACGGAATGATGGGCTAAACTACGGAACGGAACGCTTTCCCAAATTGAAGCCTGCAGCTTACCATTTCTGAAACTGGCCTTACAAGTTATCAACAGACTTCTAGTTGGTGATCAAACATACCTCCAAGAAAGATAGAGATGATTAAAGGATTGATTGTGGGTTCGTATTAGTCGTTATTAGCAGCTGTCTCAGTGACTGTTCTCCTCCCTAATATAGTAAATATACCAAGCAGTGCTCTTTAATTCATTTATTGATGACTGAGGCGAGTTTGTTGCAGTGGCTCAGATGCCGGATTGGAAGTCAGTTAATTGTTTCTGCTGGTATTGACAAGCTATTCAGAAGGCTAATCAATTTCATCAGTTTCAGAGCACAGTCACAATAAACTGGCCACATCTTCCAGAAACCAGAAAGGCACTGGTGACAGGAAAAGGTTAGTTGATCACAACTTGTAACTTCGGCATAATAGCTACATGGCTGAGTGAGTGAGTGAAGTATCACTTTCAGAGTTTCAGACCACATGTGAAGATTTATGAGATTGGATTCATCAAATTTTATTTGCAATGACTATGATGGTGATGTTTTTGCTTGTACTCTTTTATACACAATATACAGATGACTGTGTTGCCTTGCAACAAGATCTGGACTTGCTAGTCCAATGGTCTCACACTTGGATGATGTCAGTCAATCCTCAAAAATGTGAGTTTTTAAGAGTGACAAATGAGAAGTCCCATCGTACATACTTTCTACATTGAGAAAACACTAATCAAGGAAGTTTTGTCTGCTACCTATCTAGGGGTTTTGATAGCAAGCTGACTTTGAATATCATATTCAGAAGAGCCAACCAAATCAACACCTTCTATATACACAGAATTTTACATCACTGTGTTCCCAAGTTGTGTAAGTGCAATTGTTACAGAAGCATGGTTAGACCTATTGTGGAATATGCATCACCTGTTTGGGATCCCCACAAAAACAAAGCTGAAGCCATCCAGAAGAGAGCTACCAGACTCTGTCTAAATGATTTTTTTAGAGATACTCCAGTGTTCTAATATGCTGATCTACCTACACTACAACAGGGAAGAGTCAGAGCTAAACTCACAATAATGTACAAGATTATTAATGACCACATTGATATCACTAAAGATTTCTTTATCAATTGTGACCCTCGATTAAAGGAATGGATATTAATTTCAACTAATGACAAACAGAACATTGATTCATATAATTTTTTTTCCTTCAGTAATTAAGCTTTGGAACCCACTTCCCGTTATGTAATTAATTCTCCCTCCTTCATTCAGTTTTGTAATAACTTAAGTACATGTGAATTATAATCTTGTGTGACTTCTGCACAGTAAACAGATAAATCTAGTTTTAATGACGAGCTGAATTTTTCTCTAAGTACAATGAAATCTTACTGCATCTTTAATTGCAAAAATTCTAGCCTCACATACAAGTAGCTATGTACTAAATATAATTAATATATATGTGCTATCATAAAGTATGTACTAATTACAAATACACTTGAAGTTGGTATTTCTGACATATTATAGCTAATACCAAGGACCTTTTAGACAGCACTGTCAAATATGATTCATTAACTATCCAAAACCATACTGACTGTGTCATAATAATCCACTCTATCTTCTCTTGAATGGGAGTGTAAAAAATTAAATATTATATCAATTTCATCATGTTGTGTGCAACATACATAATTTTTAATTTTGTGTACATATTTTTGAGTGATTCCCAGTCCAGCTGGTCCAATGGGTTCATAAGTTCATGTATTTGTCCTGCTCTGTGTGCATGTTAGCTCCTTTGTACATGTGCAGAGAAGTATGTGAAATGTTACACTACAGAAATCCCTGTGGTGGCTATCAACATAGCCGGTATACATACATGGGAGTCTTAGGAGATCTGGTTGGTCTCAAGTACTGATTAAAGGCTAGCAGTTGAAACAGAAACTTTTCAACTCACCATATCAAACAATTAAGCGACTTTAAAAAAATTTTTTCCGTTTACAAGACACACGCATCTACACTGGAAGCAGGTTTTCAAGGCTCTGTCATGGAGCGTCAGATAACTTTTAAACCTTTCCCCGGTTCTAGCAGGAATGGCCAGCATGACATCTACTTTCACGTAAAACGTAACAGCTTAATACGGCCTTTTTCATGGTACAAAGTAGGGGTTTAACATTACACATAAAACCATTGGCAATGAAAATATTGGCTCACCCCAACAATCCAGGCGCGAACTTTTTAACGAATCCCGGTGATACAAGGCTAGATCGCTCCTTGCTTGAATACTTCAGCTAGTTATACCGTTCGTGACGAACGTTTTACATGATACAAATAATTTTATAAAAATCACCATCTCAATCCAATAGTCGCATACCCCGGCTGAGCACTGATTATTAGTGACGCGCACGCTATATTGCGTGGGCGAGTTGCAATGGAGAAGCATTCCTTTCGTGAATGTTTAATTCATCAACTTTTCAATGGTCAATAGCCCTTGTATACATCATGCTAATAACATGTTAAACAATTTTGATTACATGATCCACCTTTGTAAATGTAATCAAATAAATATTAATTTTTTTAAAAATGGTCATTATAAAACTTTCAAGTTAGCTGTTTGCAGACCTCCAGCATGTAAACTTGTGGAAAAACGGTCACATTTGAATTGGTGAATTTAAAAAATCTTTATCACGCACACACACACACACACACACAAACACACACACTCACACACACACACTCACTCACACTCACTCACTCACTCACTCACTCACTCACTCACTCACTCACTCACTCACTCACTCACTCACTCACTCACTCACACTCACACACACACACACACACACACACACACACACACACACACACACACACACACACGCACACAGAGACACACACACACATTCACATACACACACACACACTACACTACACTACATATTCACATAAAAATAAAACACTACAAGGTATGGTAAGGGTTGTTTACATTAGTTAATTTTGTGGTCCACCACATATAGCAACAAGGGAAATGTCATGTATCTGTGATCAAAAATTTAATTTATATTCTAATATCATAATTAGATGGTCAGACTACCTTTGTCAACTAGAGATGAACTGACTTTTGGTAAAAAGCGAGGGGTAGCCAATGCCTTGGGACTCTTGTACGCTATGTGAGAAATCCAATCAGAAATACACAAATATTTTTGAAACCAAATCCTAATTCCAAAATCACGTAAAAATAATGGAAAAAGTGAGTTAACAAAGTAAACAATGATCGATCACGAATAGCTAAAACAAGATGGAGATCAACAACTGTACAGGTAGTTACTAGTTAGCAATCTCACTAAATGCTTTTAAAATACATAAAGATTGGGCCTCTAGTACACACCATTTGGGTGCTTTGCGTGGGCGTTGGCAACCCCTCTGGTACACCATTTCGGTGTTTTGCCGCATGGGCGTTGGCTACTCCTCAAAAAAACAAAAACAAAAAGACTATACAGAAGCTGAGCCTGTACAGAAGATGAGCCCTGCACAGCTATGTGGGCTTCTTTGTACAAAGCATACACTCACCTTATTTGCACAGTGCCCAATCGTCATCATGGACGCTTCCACCTCCCACCGTGCACTAAAGTAATAGAAACATCATTAAAATAATAATATAAGCATTAATATTATTATAGCATACACAGCAGCACAATATTACAGCATGATAAACAAACCAAAGTATTTATACAGAAAACTACGTCCTAGACATTTAATCGTCTTTGAGCAAGGCCATTTTAACGAAGGCGCAAATTGTGCGTGGGCGGGCAATTCATTACATTCTGTTCACCGTTTATAACTATCACTGGCAAACTAATGTATATACAATATCAAAGAACGTATATATTTAAACCGTTGGCATGATACTTATAGACTGTTTTTCACTGTCAAGCACTTCTTGTGCGTGGGCGGTTTGAGAATAAGCACATTAGCTGCTATAAGCATGAAAAATGCAAATTTTAACACAAGGTTTAGGATGCAAACTCATTATGCACCAATACTAATGTATTACCCCACCACCCCCTTGGATGTAAGTGGGGCTTTACAAGGGGAATTGACATGAAACTGCTGCTTCACTATGGGGCATTTGACAATCATTCATTAAGCACCCAAGTATTTTTTCTACACTATGTCAAATCCCCCACGTTTCAACTGGAGCCAATGGTGGGGATTTGACACAATAGGTTTGGTAGGGCATTTAACATTCGGTTGTGCCCACTATAGCCCCACAAATGCCCAAAGGGGGGGGGTAGTAGGGCAATACATTGACACGTGCATTATATATATAATATGGTGCATCTACAGGGGTAAGTAGATTAAGCCCGTATCTTGCAGGCCTAAGCATGATCCTCACCTGTTTTGAAAAATAATCTTTTATTGCCTGCCCCTAACTGGAGTTTGCCTGATACCTTCAACGTCACAAAAGCTATCTAAAATGAGCTTTGACCATTGGCAAACTACAACACTCAACAATTATATCAGAGTATACATAACTCTATATATCTGCCCAATTACTATATAGTAGGGTCCATGGTTGTCTCATATTATTATCACATCAATCAAATGATGCATAGTAATTATGGTATACTGCATGTATGTACGCATTGAGCTGAGCCCTCAAAAATATTAACTCATTTGTAGTATTGACTTACCCGCTAATCATTTAAATGCCTGACGCATTATTTATAGCCAAAGTTTTCACCATACATTATAAGAAGCCATGAAAGTATATAGTCTATTAACCTTTCCTGAACTGTTGGTAGAAGCACTTGTCTGCTCTCGACATCTTTGTTGTCATCACCAACCATCTTGGTTGGTTGAAACGTTGAGAAAAATCCTCTTTCATTTTTAGGTGTTTTCTCAGGGTTCAGCTCAACTTGTTCCGGTCTGACCCACACAGCTAGAACAAGCCAGCTACGAGGCTCTGGCCACACAAGCATAGTATATAATCCCAGGAAGCTACTATGGCATGGGAGATTCCTGTCTAAAAGTACGACGGTTGTTATATAGCCGTTTACAATGACTTAGTTATACACGAACTTACCCGGCAATTCGCAGGGAGAATTAGTAGTGTGATCAATGTATTCAGTGTCGTCAGGCTTCATGTCCATTCCGAGGCATACATTCAGCAACAACTCGCAGCTGATTCGGCTCCACTTGTCACGCAAGATTTCGACTAGACTATAGTTATATCACCAAACTACTGCTTCAGCAAGAACGGTTAAGACTGTATAGCCTCGACTTCGCCGGCTCAGCTTATTACGTGAAACATCACGTGAGATATCACGTGAGTCCTTGCGGGAATTTGAACATTATTTTCACAGTTTGAATGAATTTTCTCTTAGTAAGTCACTTTTAGTAGCGCTTCTAAACACTGAACTTGGAAGCTTTTACTAGCTAATCTGTTGCTGAAGCTGTTATTATGCATGCATGCATGCAGTGTCTCCTATGTAATATAATACCTAACTGTATGTACACTATCAATCATATTTTATGATTAGGCATTTGATTTTTCTTAATACATTTTTATCAAATGTGACTGGGCCTGCGAAAATAGGGCATGCGGGCACATGATTTTTGCCTACTTTTTCAAACGTTAATCACTCATAACTTTTTATGTCATTATGCTATGGCTATGCAATTTTTTTACACATAGTAAGCATTTAATTGGCTTTATGATGCAATTTACAGAATGCACATATTCTAGTTCAATACTGAGATAAGACCTTTAGTGTGACAGGGTGTAGTTTGTGTCCACATGCCCTGTTTTCGCAGGCCTGGTTACAAATATTTATGCATTCTTGACTTCTCATTAATCAACATGTAATTCAAATGTTGTTATGGAAACATGAGTTGTCCCCATGCCAATTAGTGAAAACTATGAACCAAAAATCAGATCAATGAAGAAACATGAGAACTTACTAACAATTCTAAGATCGGAAGAACATCACTTGTGAGGGACTGACAAGAGGATTTGTGAAAAAATGTGTATAGCTGCTGAAATATGTCTACAATATGGCCTAAAGCAAGACACTATGGTCACAAAATTAATTTTAAAATTGATATCACAAGCACTAGAAACATTATTTCTAACAAATGGCTCCATCAGGACCTAGACAAGAAGCCAAACTAATAGTCTGTTTATACAAAATGTTAACAACTAGTTTGACAGTCCTGATTTTTGGTTCAGGAAAATATCGCCATTAGTCAGCAAAACTATGCATGCGCTTACAGGTGAACCAGTTGCTAAGTGTGTTGTTTCTATGTTATCTTGTACTGTTATGTGTGTTTTCTTGTACCTGTCCAGTCAGCACGCTATGATTCTCCCAACAATTTAAGTCTGTTATCAGCTGATACACAGCACAACACCAAGCCCGCCTTAATTACATAAAAAAATTTTGTTTGACAGTCGCTCAGTATCCCATAACCTTAGCTATTGCCTGCTTACCAATATTCATGTGAGTACTGCATCAAGAGCAGATTTAGGGAAAAGGGGGTAGGTGGAAGCTAATTCCCTACCCTCCTCCCTTCCCCCTTTTCAGAATTTTTCAGTGTGTTGCTCATTGACCATAACTATAGGCACCCTATAGACATAATTCAAACATTTTATGACTGCATTACATCATAACAAATCATATCCTCTAGTAACTTGTTACCCTTATTGGCATACAACTAGGGAACATTGGAAAATAGGTGAGTTAGAGCCCCTCTACATTATATTAAATTAAAGCAGTCATATACATGTACTCTAATACAACAGCAGCATGGTTACTGCAGTATATAGTAAACATTGTTTATCAGTTTAAACAACTAGCTAAATAGTAAATACCTGTTCTAAATTGAGTTACTGATTCTATCCACATCTCTTAGCTAATTTGTGTAGTTGGAAAGTATCTGGAGATCATTCACCTATTCACCATGCAATTGCCAGATTAAAATATTATTTGCTGCTTATACCCTTATCGTTAATTCTGTTTTCTAGCTCAGTAGCTAGTTATTAAACCTTTATAATAGTGATTTCAGCCAAAATTGCTGCAAAACTCAAAGTTAATTTTTAAAAATTTTCTTTGGATAGCTAATATATAGACCAGCTACTGTAGACCTTATACTACTACTGTAATTGTGTTTCAGCTCAGTAGCATTAATACTTCACCTTTGAACTTTTATAAAAAATTTGCAAATTTCAGTCATACTTGCCACCAAATTCACTCCCAGACGTTTAATTTTTTTGGAAGGAGCATATATAGCCTAGAAAGTTTTCTAGCTTAGTATGTAGCTACACAGCAGCTGCATTATGTAGCTACACAGCAGCTGCATTATGTGCAAGGCTGTAACTTCCAGATTTAACAGTAGCATTAATGTGAGTATGTAGCATAATATTAAAACTACATGCTTACAATAAATATAAATTATGAAAATCTATGCATACATATATGTAAGTGCAAATTTTCAACACATGCATATACAGTACAGTATGCACTGTGTACTCGCAGTTATACTGTTACTAGTAGGTTAGTAGGTTTTAATGAATTGTAAACGTGCTTTGATCATGATAACTATATACAATAAGTTAAATGCCTAACAAAATGAAAAAAAAAATTATGCACAATTGCACATTCACTGAAGATAATTATACTGCATGATATTTGCACACGACTTAAAATAATTTATGAATTACAGATTAATGTTACATCCTTCCAGTTGAAGATCATGTGTGTTAGTAGAATAAATATCCTCTCTATTCTTGAGTTTTAGTAAAGTAGATGCCACATCAATAGCTGCACATATCACAGAGTCCTTAATATTGTCCTTATGTTTGTGAAACAGAATCCCAAACAACTCTTGATATTCTGCAGCACTCAGTTCTATGCACTGTTCAATTGAACTCATTTCCTGCAACAAATATATTGAATCGTTATAGCCATAATAATGTGTGTTGTGTGTTCACAAACCTCTACATCTTGAAGTAGCTTGCCTATTGTCTGTGAAAATTTCAAAAACTGACTTATCTCCGGAAACATAAGTGAGTAATTCATCTGTTGCTTCCCAAACACAAGATGCTGCAAATGATGTTGTATCATCTGTACTTTTGTGTAATATTTACATCTTAAACTTAAATTATAGATAATTTCACCAACAAAAGTTCCTGCAAGTTCATTTGAAGTATTGCAATTCTTGATATATTTTCCACCCTGTAAAAAATACAGTTGTATTATTGTGTCCATGCAAGGTGTCAGATCATAATCAATGTAGCACATGCTATCACCCACTCACACACACTACATATACAACAACCATACCCAGTTCACCAAAACTAATTGTTTATAGCAGTCAGATGTGGTATACAGTTTCTTCAATTTATCATTGTGCTTGAGACTTTCCCCTGCAGTGCTAATAGCAAGCAGTAGAAAGACATGAGTTCCAGAAATCATCATCAGGAAAGAGTGCAAATTTGCTCTGCTACAAGTATACCTACTTTTGTCAAACTTGAATATTTCCTAGCAAATTCGATACTTTTATAGTCGACAGTTTCTAAGTAACTATTGATAGGTTATATGCATGCATAAATTTTTACTTCTTTCACCATAGTAACAGTGTGTCTATATTCCCCTCTTTAAACATTTCCTTTTTTGGAGAGTACCAGTGTCTTTCTGATCTAATACTTCATCCTAAGTTGCATACATGAAATGTTACTGTATTACAGATATTATGACTGTTGCATGAACTATTTTTACTGTGATCCTATCTTAAGATGTATCTATATTGTAACCAATTTTGACAACATGATGCTTCCGCACACATCCAATTCTTTGACTTTGACTTACTGTAACATGACCTGACAGCATGCCATCGACCAAAATTTTCATATAATATTATGTTTCCATAATGCTAACAAAGGACAGATCAACCTTTGAAACTGATTTCATATTCCTATGCTGAGTTATGGTTTCTTAAAGTCGTAAAACTGGATGTGTGTGGATGCCAGGTTTTAAGAACTTCAGTCAGTTAGTATTTAGACATGTATACAGTTATTTACAGTATGACTGCAATAAATAATAATTTAGCTAAATGTATATAGAAACTAAAGTCTTTCTTGAGCAATTGATATGGAATAGTTATAGTTGTTAAACATAAGCAACCCTTCATGTTACATGCATGTAACTATATCACCATGGCCAGTGGTTAACTATAATGCCAATTTTTATAGATATCTATAGCTAATTAAGACATCTACATGTACAGCTAACTAACAAATATGTGCCTTCTCACAGGTCCCTAATGGGTTATATCATAGGTCTACTTAAGGTTACCTTTTCTCATTTTCAGTTCTCATTAGTTCACATTCTATGGACCGAAATGACAACTAACTATCTAGCCAATAGCTATGTGACGTTTATTGTATATGTTAGTTAGCTGTGTGGTCAAGTTAGCCAATTATCCTAAAGGCCACTTCATCACAATTAACCCTCTACTATATATTACTGATATTTTCTCACCCTTGCATGGCCCTTGCAAAAGTCGTTCATTCATATGTGTCATCTCAATGAGACTATTAGATTTCATTTGTCAAGAGTACAAGAAATAAAACCATAAAAGTTGTTGTCTAGGTGGAGAATTTTACAGGCTTCTACAGCTAAATTTGCTATCATTATCAGTTTGAAATTGACTTACAGACAACTCTTCATCCAGCTAGCAACAAAAATGTTTAAGCAATTGTAAAAGTGTATGGAAAAGTAGATTCTGGGAAATTAAGAGTTAATATTTTTGTTGTCTTGCATGACCGTAAACAGCAAATAACTTTAGCCACATATTTTTCAGTATGCTTTTTGTTCAATAGTTAGCACTAGAGAGTTAGTAACAGAGCAGCAGGACTATAAAGCAGCAAAAGCAGGAGAAGGAACAACAGTACAGTTGTTGGTATAGTAGCAGTAGCGGCAGCAGCAGCAGCAGCAGTGATGGCAGCAACCGCAGCAACAGCAGCAGCAGTAGCAGCAGCAGCAGTAGCAACAGAAATAGCAACAGCAATATGGATGCACTTCACAGGGAAAATATCTTTTGTAGTTATATACATCAGTGAATACAAACAAATTGAGGCTCATGACATTGAAACTGATCAGGTGACATCATGCATTTTGTAAAATCAGCCAAGTGCATATCTGAAAGGTTAAACACCTTCCATTACGTGGAATTTACAGCTGGCCTCATTATACGTAGGTCAGCAGGTCATAAAGTCATGCATAAGGCAGTATCTACAAGCAACATGATGAACTCGTACATTAATTGTATACACAGATTGTGGAACAGTTAATAATTATCAATAATCAATCTAACTTACTCCCTTCAAACTATATAAAACTCAGGGGTTAATTTTGGATCACTTAGCTATCTGTTTAGAGTTAAATAGTGTGGTAAAAAAATTAGAGTCATAGTCTCATTGATGATATATAACTGGTGTGAGTCTATGCAGTAACCTGAAATCATGCATTCTAGTGTAGGTATATACCAGTACTATAACATGTGTATTATATGCAATTAATCGTTACTCTTGCATGATCTTACAGACACAGGTCAAATGATTTCACATGATTTGTATAGCTTTCCTGTTTCTTTATACAGATCAATGCCATATAGTGACATACAGTGTATTTATTGGGTTTCTTTGGAAGGATCTAGTAATTACTGTAACAACAATCACTCACTTATGAAGCCATACACAATAGCATCTAGATCTATTATGGTATGTACAAGTTGAGCTGAATCCTGAAAACAGCTAAAAATTAAAAGTGGATAGCAGATTTTTTTCTCAACGAGTTAACATTTCAGTCAACCAGATGATTACAGAAGTTTGCTATTATCTAGATAAATAAACCTATCATCCTCATCTTGATAAGTCTTATGATATCTCCATAATAGTAATCACACACCTCTATAAACCATACTGACATCATTAAAAATTTTACAAATATGTGACTGGGCCTGTGAAAATAGGGCATGTGGGCACATGATTTTTGCCTACTTTTTCAAACTGTCATCACTCATAACTTTTTGTACTATTATGTTATGGCAATGCAATTTTGAGCATCTAGTGAGAATTGAATTGGCTTTATGATGCAAGTAACAAAATGCAAATATTCGGTTCCAGCACTGAGCTATGACCTGTAGAGTGACATGGTGTAGTTTGTGCCCACATGCCCTGTTTTCGCAGGCCCAGTCACATATATCACTGGTGACATCTAGCTACAGTGTATAAACTGTAAATAGTCTTAATTATTCAATAGTTAGACATCGTTCTACAGAATTTAGTAACTCAAAAGGCCCTGGCTGTGTTGCGGTACCCAAGCAATTAAGTGAGGGCACTACTACAGGGCCTGAAGATTTCTAAATTTCATACAAACTAATATAGAACCCTGTGTTTCAATGTCTAACTTGCTTAGACAACACTTGTTGTTGTACCTTCACAGTAGGAATATCTGGCAGATTTTTAATAGAAAAAATCTCCATAATTATATTCATTCCCCAATAGAACCCTGGAACAAAATTGCAATGCACATTTAACTTCCATGATCTAAGCTTCAATGGAGATAAATCACTATGGGGTTTGTTCACACATTGATTATCATGGAAGTATTTATCATGCATGTTACATCTAAGTTTTGTGTTGTTTTGTAAGCTTTTAAAACCTTGTAATGTATCCAGAGTACTTTAAAACATACTGTCAGATGAAAGGTATTTGCTGGTGCTTACATTGCAGTATTTAGTTACCACATGCAAATTTAAGATAGTTGAGATCCAAACCCTGAATTTCCTCTCATTACATGTACAAATTTGCAACTAGAAGCAATTGTAGTTTCAAGACAGTCCAGGATGTTAGATGGTTTCCTAATCCAATTTTGCTATTTTCTATTAAGGCACTCTGCATGAAGAAAAGATGTATCTTTTTCACCTTTAAAGCACTGTGCAAGTCTAATTCCGACCAAACAAACTATATATTTCTGAGATCGGCAATCAATACTCTATCTATTGAGCATATGAAAAAAGCACATTTTTTTGAAAAATTTAACAATTTGGCTGTGCCCGCATGCCCTATTTTTTCAGGCCTGGTCACATTTTAAGTTAGTCAGTGTATAGATGCATGGCTAATTAATCCACTCTGAAATATGCTAGTACTGTGCAGTACCTTAGAACAACACTAGTGTTAACACAACTAGTAATTACGTATTTCAAATACATTGCAGAAAGTTAATTCTAAACTAAGTATTAATAGAGTTTATAATCCATATAAAGTATTTATTAGCTAATGTTTATTATGTTGTAAACTGCATACAGCTACACGTATGCTCATCAAACTGTGCCTCATGATTAATGGGTAGATTTTGTAAGCTAGTATTCGTCATGTACTATTTTAAACACTTAATAGCTATCATGCTCAGACCATAAATAGTGTAGCAAAACAATAATGTCATGCATAGATGATTTTTTAAGTGGTGTGATGTGGATTCAATAATCTGAAATCACTCTATCTGCGAGAGAGTTAATTAGCTACGTATGTACACTATAGTTAGGTAGTAGTATTATGATGATCATAATACTACTACCTAACTATAATGTATGCTCAGACCATAAATAGTGTAGCAAAACAATAATGTCATGCATAGATGATTTTTTAAGTGGTGTGATGTGGATTCAATAATCTGAAATCACTCTCAGACCATAAATAGTGTAGCAAAACAATAATGTCATGCATAGATGATTTTTTAAGTGGTGTGATGTGGATTCAATAATCTGAAATCACTCTATCTGCGAGAGAGTTAATTAGCTACGTATGTACACTATAGTTAGGTAGTAGTATTATGATGATCATAATACTACTACCTAACTATAATGTATGCTCAGACCATAAATAGTGTAGCAAAACAATAATGTCATGCATAGATGATTTTTTAAGTGGTGTGATGTGGATTCAATAATCTGAAATCACTCTATCTGCGAGAGAGTTAATTAGCTACGTATGTACACTATAGTTAGGTAGTAGTATTTGCTACACTATTTATGGTCTGAGAGTGATTTCAGATTATTGAATCCACATCACACCACTTAAAAAATCATCTATGCATGACATTATTGTTTTGCTACACTATTTATGGTCTGAGCATGATAGCTACATATACATCAGATGTATATGTAGCTATCATGGTCAGACCATAATCATTATTGTTTTGCTACACTATTTATGGTCTGAGCATGATAGCTACATATACATCAGATGTATATGTAGCTATCATGGTCAGACCATAAATAGTGTAGCAAAACAATAATGTCATGCATAGATGATTTTTTAAGTGGATTCAATAATCTGAAATCACTCTATCTGCGAGAGAGTTGATTAGCTACGTATGTACATTATAGTTAGGTAGTAGTATTATGATGTATATGTGTGTAATTATAATCATGATCTTCTGGCATTTGCCCACATGGTTGTGTAGGCGGATTTTCCTGAGTCTAAAGCCATATAGCGACACAAAGTTTATTCACTGGCTTACATAGGAAGGCTGAATAACCACTGTAACAACAATCAGTTAGGTATGAAGATTGAAGCCATACAGAATAGCATATGAATTTATTTTGTAATGCCTTGTGGCACTCATGGGCTCCTATATACATGGTCTACTGTTTCAGACCGGGTTGGTAAGTCAATTTCAAATGATAATAATAGCAAGCTTAAGTTTAGCTGTAGAAGCCTGTAAAATTCTCCACCTAGACAACAACTTTCATGGTTTTATTTCTTGCACTCTTGACAAATGAAATCTAATTGTCTTATTGAGATGACACGTATGGATGAAAGGCTGTTTCAAGGGCCATGCAAGGGTAAATCATTTGTATATCTGATGGTGTAGGTACCTCCAGGGGGCTCCAACTCTCCTACCACTTGGGAACAGTGTTAAGATTAACATTTTTCAATTTTTTATAGTCATCAAATTGCAATTTGTTCACTTTACTGGTTAAAATATTGGCAGTTTACTAAAATAAATAATTGTTTCAGTTATCGAGATATGTTAGATAATCGAGATAAGTTCAAAGGAAATAATTTAGATATAGTCATCGCACACCTCTAATGGTTTATAATGTGTATGGACATATATGTGGACACATTGTTTGTCTACTTTTCAACCTTTTGTGCATTGTGATATGCATCATCCTGTGAATATTATTCATGCAATAAATTGGTTATGTACTGTAATATGGAAAGCATACAGATATAATCCATATTAAGTACTGTATGTAATTTAAAATTGATACTCGTGACCTAGTATAACCTGTTAGATATGTTGTACTGCTGCATATGTACGAATTTTTGCATCAACTACAAGTTACTGGTCCCACTTACAGAGCCATCTACAACTTGAATTTTTGGCATACAGTAATAAAAGCAATCGCTAACTCACCTTGACAGTTAGTTAGGCAACCAAGATAATAATTCTTTAAAATAACAGTTTTATATTGTGTGCACAGTTATTTGATTTGACAAACAGCATAACTAATATTAGCAATGTAACCAACCACATTCACCTAAAATACTAATCAAATAATCGGTTGTTTTTTGACAACTATATTCAAATAATAAAAATTGTTATTTGTTTCAATTCATATAGGCCCCTCAGTTTTGCTCTGAAGACCTTGAAAGGCTGCCTATACTCAGCCTAATGGTAGACCAGCTCTGGTAAAGCACACACTAAGTGTTTGTATTTAATGTAATGCTAAGAGTAAAATATTACCAATTAAAATTATTAGTGGCAGATGATTTATATAATTATTAGTTGCAGATGAGTAGAAGTTTACAACAATGCCAGAATAACTCCATGATGTGAAATAAACTATAATCCAAATGTAACGCATTTTAAAATCTGTTTAACAGTTCAGTGGCATAAGTAGAAATTTGAAATAGGTGAGGTAGACCTTGCAGTGCTTATTATTGGTCATGAAATGATGCATGCATTCCATAGAATGCATGCTCCAGCTAGGTGGTCTGAGGGCATCCCTTCTCCCCTCCACCTTCCCACACACAAAAAACTTTCTAAGAATTGGATGGTGCTAAAATAACATGCGATTGATTATTAGGGTTGAGTTTACAAGGTTTGTTTGAATTGACACTTTTAAAAATGTAATATTGATATTCTAAAATGCAATAGTAGCGTCTGTTACAGCTGCATGGGTTCAGTTCTAAGTTGAGTTCTTAGTTCATCATATCATTTCAACAATCCAGGCAGTGATCTCTAGCCGAAAAATACAAAGACAATGGCTTCTGCTACTCTTGATCCTGAGGTCCTCATATCTGAAGGTCCTCCTCCATATGTAAATTAAACATACATACCTCATTGTCAACAAAAGGCAGTCCACAGTTCTCCAGCATAACTCAAGCAACCACACAAGTTTTTTTGATAACAACAGTGTAGTAGTAGTAGTAGCAGTAGCAGTATGTTTATCTTTGAATGTCGGATCCCAGAAGTCCACATAATTATTTGTTCAATATTTTAGTAGCTGATGCTGAGATGTTCATTAATAGATCTAAAAACATTAGGAACACAGACACAGAGAGAGAGTCAGCAAGTGGATTACCTAACTTAGAGAGTCGTCTAGGTTAGGTAATCCAAAGGATGCAGCACATATTGCTGTCAGACCTTCAGTGGTGGTCACTGTAAAGCTTTAATAATGCACCTATCAATATTATGCCCCACCACCCCCCTCTCGGGCAAGGGTGGGGGAAAGGTGGGGATTTGACTTTTTCAAAAATCTAATCCCCCACCCGTCGGGCATAACGAGTAGTCAAATCCCCATAGTATACTTTGGGAAAGTATGTTATTCTTGCAGAAGGTGCATAGTTAATCAAGTCAAGCAAGTGCTAAAATTTTTGAGCAGTCAAATGCCCCACTAGTGGGGCAATTTTTAAGGTCAAATCAGATCAAATCCCCCACTATTCCCCCATGTATGCCCGGGGAGGCTTAATATTGATAGGTGCATAACAATAACAATAAAATACGTAGCTATGTACATCATACTAAGTGACCTCAGGGAGCATACCATTAGTCCATACTTGTGAATTCACAGTGTAGCTATGTGCACCGTACAGCTTTACAACTGATGCATGCATCATTTAGCGGTTACATATAATCGAACCAAATCATATGTAGCTAATAGCAATTTATACTGAAAGTGCTAATTAAGCAAAGACCACTGCCAATTATGATTACAATTTATTGAAGTTTCTTATATCTACAAGTAAAGTCTTAAAAAATCATTATCTTATTTACTCTTCGTAAGCTGTCAACAATACGAAATGGAGCTCCTGGGTACTAAATCTAAAACTCCTGTACACTGAGGGTACTAGAACTAAACTAACTAAAACTCCTGCAAACAGGAGGTACTAGAACTAATACTAACTAAAACACCTGTAAACTGAGGGTACTAGTGCTTAAGCCAATTCTGTAAACTGGGGATACTAGATCTAATACTAATTAAAACTGTTCTTAAAATTGAGTATACAATAGCTGCTCTCCACCAATTATATCTCCTTATTTATGTACACATACGTACTAAGTAGCTTGCTACACTGCTTACCAAAACTATAACTAAACCAAAATGATGTTAATTTTCAGCACTAAATCAGATGGTGAAAATGATATAAAGAGGTGTAGCTCCATTTGTTTAAACTGTCTTCCACTAGCTAAATGCTATTGTCAGTTTTATATAAAATATAGTTTCAATAAGTTATAGTCTCAATGTTTATAATACAGCTTACTACATTATTTTCATGTATACAGCATTTTAACTTCCAGGAAGCAGTATTTGATCAGGAGGATACTCTCAAAAAAGGGAAATGTTTAATGAGGGAAAATATAAACATGCAATTACTATGGTGAGAGGTCAAAAAATTTGTGAGCATATAACTTATTAATAGTTGCTTAGAAACTGGTTGATATAAAAGTGTCTAATTTGTTAGGAAATATTCAAGTTTGACAAAAGTATCTACTTGTAGCAGAACTAATTTGCAAGATATTTTTGATAATGAATCCTGCAATGCATGTCCTTTTACTGCTCATTATTAGCAATGCAGCAGACTGTATTGAGCATGAAGATAAACTGAAGAAACTGTACACCACATCTGACTGCTATAAACAATTAGTCATGGTGAACTGGGTATGTTTGTTGTATGTGTATAGCTATGTCTACGTGAAAATGTGTGTGAGTGGATAGTATGACACCTGTTAATATTTACAGGATGGAAAAAATATCAAGCAGAATTGCAATGCACCAAATACATTGGCAGGAACTTCTGTCAGTGAAATAGTTGATAACCTCAGTTTAAGATGTAAATATTACACAAAAGTACAGATGATACAACATCATTTGCAGCATCTTGTGTTTGAGAAGCAACAGACGAATTACTCACTCATGTTTCCAAAGATAATTAAGTTTTTGAAATTTTCACAGACAATAGGCAAGCTGCTTCAAGATGTGGAGGTTTGTGAACACACAACAAACATTATTATAGCTATACCTTTCAATATATTTGTTGTAGGAAATGAGTTCAACTGAACAGTGCATAGAACTGAGTGCTGTAGAATATCAAGAGTTGTTTGGAATTCTGTTTCCTAAACACAAGGACAATATTAAGGACACTGTGATATGTGCAGCTATTGATGTGGCATCTACTTTACTAAAACTCAAGAATAGGGAAGATCTTTATTCTATTGATATACGTCACCTTAAACTGGAAGGATGTAACATTAATCTGTAGACTTGTACAAATATCAGTTTAATTCTCTTGAATTAACAATTGTGCATATAACATTTTGTTTCTTTATATTCTTTATTGTATAGCGTTATCGTCACTAAAGTATGTTATAGTAAATAAATTCATTAAGTGCTGATCTCAGTATCACTGTGAATATACATTGTATGTGCATGTGCCAAAAATATGAATCTCGATACATGCAGATACTGGTTTAGGTATTTTAGGTTAAGGACCAGACAGAGCTTGCTTAATGAGTTAGACACAACTGAGAGAAGGTTACATATGTATGGCCTGTCATCTACTTGTGCTGCATATCTGTTTTTAACCAGAATTATGCTGGGAGTGCGTCGGAGGGACAAACTTAAGGAAAGGCGATACCCATCTCCTATGCAGTCTAAAATTGTGGGAGGGGCATGTAGCACATAAAATAGGCAATGGAGACTTGTAATGTAGCTGAACTCTCTACTGGGTAACTTGTTGTGGAGCTGAACTCTCTACTGGGTAACTTGTTGTGGAGCTGAACTCTCTACAGGGAGATTAGTAATGTAGTGGAACTCTTTACAGGGAGATGTGTTACATGCCTGAACGTGTTACATAGCTCAGCTCTCTGCTTTGTGGCATGTAATGTAGGTGAACTCTCCTATACCAGGTGACTTGCTGAAACTTAGAAACATGCCTCACCATTGTGGTTCTGCTATCATTCACTCGCATGACCACTTTACACAGCTGCTGTACACATATGGTTCTTGTTGAGGCTTGCTGCTCCCCCACATAACAAAATTAATCCAACAAACCTATAATCCTAACTATGTGCCGTCAACTGTACAGCTGAATAAATAAGACAGTTTCACCCAATTATTCCTCAGCTGTCCTTTTGTCACTTAGCATAACAGGCTGGCAAACATCAGACAACACCACCTGAACATTAGCCATAGTTCATAAACTCTTGGTTTTAGTAAGCATGTTGGCTTAAACCACATCATACAAATGCACAAATAATAATAATATACTATGGTATCTATAGTTATGCACAATTATAATTGTGTATTTATGGTGGAGAATAACAATCCCCTTCTCCCTTTCAGGGGAAGGTGCAAGAATCCTGTCTTGCTTCCAGTAAGTGCTTGGGGGTGGCATATGAGCAAGTGGGCCAGGTTCACACTTAGCCCCCTCATGAAGGGTGTGTAGGGACCTTTCATTCCTTTCAAATGAACTAGATAAAATTGGAGTTTAAAGGGGGGGAGTAAATATCCTGGCAATGAAGCATGGTGGTAATGTGTTAACCACAAATTCCTATTATTGGCTTAACAAACTTTCGAAAAATACTTTAACAAGGGAGAGTATCAGTCAATTTTAGTTTACACTACCACCCCAGCAATCCCTTCCTGTTTCATTGCTTTTCTCAGCAATCCCTGTTTCCCCATTCCAAATTGAATTTTAAAACTTTATCCAATATATTGTATCTATTATACCAGAATATTTACTTAGTTACAGAGCTTGTTATGATATTTGCGACACTGGAGAAGAATCTGGTATCTGTGAATGCAAGCGTGAACTACCTATAAGTAAAGATCAAGTAATAGCATTGCATAAACCAGGTGGTCTATATTATGAAATTCGGACACCAATAGAAGGAGATGCTGACTATCTCGACTACACAATCTGCACGTATTCTTTGATTCCACGGAAATCCAATCATGACTTTAGTTACATCTTTGGATCATCGTTTGACTTTGAGGAAAGTAAAACAATAAAAGGTACATGTGATGATTGCATGGAATTTGAACACTGTGACATCAAGACTGGGGAGCATATCAAATCAACTCAATGTGGGAAAAAAGTTGATCGTCGTCTCAATAAGGGTGGAGGTTTAGTGAGCAATATTGAACTCACATTTAAGTCAGATCCTCTAACTCCTGGAGCTGATCATAGAGAAGCTATCTTCTACATAGCAGACTTTGCTGTGAATGTGAGTCTATGTAGCTACATATTATAACTAAGCTTATATTAGGTGTGACCAAATTTTTGATAATCACTGATCTTTGCACTCATCACTTTTCACCATGAATGGATACCTACATCAATACACTACACATCTGTACCACAGCCATGCCACTAGTTTACTCTCGCAGATTTTCACAAGTGAAGTTCTAGAGATGTGTGCCAGCAATTGGGAACACACTGACACCTTGAAATGCCACTGGCAAGCTGAAACATGACACTAGAGACATGTATACCGCGTTTTACTAACTCCTGGACAGTTTCCCAGATGATTAATTCTACATAAATTTTGTGGCACATGTACAGTAGCCCAATATTAAGACTAGAGACACCTTCTAACTTACTTGGCCATTTTCTGTTCATATACCAATTGCCCACCTACCACCCCCATGGTGATGTGTTGTGTGTTACAGAATATGTACCATCATGAAAAAGTACCTCAAAATCATGGTTATACAGTATCTGTTCCTTTTTAAATTAAATACACTAGTTTGCTTAGTTTCTTTTTTAATAGCATATTACAAGTGTGACATTTCATACACTGAACATATTAACTGTTGTATTAGGGTGACTGCTTCGTTAGATCATCTCAAGTGAGTCTCATACAACTGGCTATAATATGCACAATATAAGGATTGTAGACTTTCCCTACCTTCTCTTCACTGTGCTGCCAGTCAGAGGTGTGGTTGTCATGATCAGTCTCAATAGGCTTGGCTAGATTATTAAGGGACACATCATGATTCTTAATTATTATTAGTGCTGTTCATAAAGGGAAGTGGTGAATCCAAGCATGCAACTACAAGTATGATGTCTACTAGCTAGATACCTCTAACTACATGCATGTGTATTACACTTCATGGACTTACACTTCATGGACTCTAATGGGTGATAAAATTAGCGATACCTATAATACGCAGTTTATACCATAAGGAAAGATTTAAAATAAATATGCCAAGTAGCTATGTACTCAAAATTTCTTAAAATAGCAAATCACCAATTTGGGCCGCCTGGAGTCAAGAATGAATGAGAGGGTACAGAAACAATGTGTCCAAGAACAGAGATTGTCACATACCTTATACATACCTGCGTGTTTTAGTTTACTGCTATGTGTTCTTAAATGTAATGGTTATATTTTCAGGGTGAGTTTGAGGTGAGCTACTGTAGTGTTGGAGGGAGTAGAGTCAATCCTAGTTCACTCTCTAGTCCTATCTTGCTTTGAACTCAATTTGAAACTTTTCTTCAAAGAGATAGTGAAACACATCATTATGCTTAACAGGAAAATCTCACAGATAGGGGTAGTGTTGTTGGTTTCTTCTTAGCCCTGCAGGTTCTGTAGCTTCTATATACTATAATAGCTTACCTCTTGTCTCACATTTATAAGATAATAACTAAGGAAGGTGGGCAGCTGGTAGTGGGGTAGCACAGTGGTCACTACTCTGGACCTACACCTTAGGGGGTCGGGGGCTCAATTCCCAGGAGTTTTGTGTTCTTTTTGTTTTCATTTGCACTTTTATTTTATTCAAGTGACTACCAGAACAATAGCAAAAGCATACATAAAATTTGTCCAAGAATAATGGATTTTGAGCAACGATTTTGATCCGGTCTAGTACAACAAGCAAATAAGATTTTAAGTTCAAACCTGGTAGTCTAGTTGGGTTTCTGGAGAAAGGCATTTCAAAACACTGATTGTGTCCACAGTTAGTCAACTATTGGGGTGTGAAAGCTATAGAAGTTTCAACCAGTCCATGTATTGTAGAACATTGTTAGCTTTAAAAGGTTTCAAGTGATGACCATTTATTAAGTTGTTCTAACATGTTGGTAAACAAGCTGAATTGTATTGCACTTTTTCTATCTGGTTTATCTGATACTGTAACTGTGGTGACCACGTCACACTGTAGCTGCGTATTCCAGTATAGGCCTGACTAAAGATACATAACAGTTGGATTTAACTGATCTAAGGCACCTAAAAGAGATTTCACTGAAAAATACTTTTGCTTTGATGGCTTTAGTACAGTACATACTGATTTCATTGATGTATTCTTTTCAAGTTAAATTTTCATCATAACTACAGTGGAACCTCACTTATTCGAACCCCTTGGGACCAGAGGTGGTCCATAAGTCTGAAAAGTCCATATCTCTGAAACTGTGTATAACCTTACAATAGCATCAGAACATGGAACCTCTCATTGGGCTCAAAATTTAATAGTAAAAAATGTTTTAAAGTAAGTTACAGCAATTTTAAAAACCTATCTAGTTTTCACATACAAGGGCGGATTTAGGGGAGTGCATGGCGCTGTCTCCAAAATTTTACTAGAAAGATAGAAGATACAGTACAGGTGCAGTTGCATCTAAAGCATACATGGACAATGAAAAGATGGAAAGAGTGAGCTAATCTCTTCTACGAATCAACAAGAGAGGGTAAAATTTATATTTCAGGGGTAAAACTGCTAAACATCAAAATGGTCTAATAG
Source organism: Dysidea avara (assembly GCF_963678975.1). Taxonomy (NCBI): domain Eukaryota; kingdom Metazoa; phylum Porifera; class Demospongiae; order Dictyoceratida; family Dysideidae; genus Dysidea; species Dysidea avara. Next base: position 14,447,792 of record NC_089275.1, on the reverse strand, counting down.
AACAGTCAACTACTCTAATAAAACATCCATGCATCATTAAAGCTACAGTATAAATAACAAAGACCAACTCCTAGACTCCTTGAACTTCAATATTGAACTCAAACCATATACTACAGCATTTATGCTGTGCCCTTTATAATTATGAAAGCTAGTTACCAATGCTAGAAAATAATAATGATTAAACTTATTTAATAAAGTGGTTCACATTTAATGCTTATTCAATAAGGTTCATTAAAAATTATTGCCAAGATCTCAGATGAAAAAGTTTCCTATGAGGGCACACCCCCAGAGCTCCCTAGATAAGCATACATGCTGAGCATGCTTCTTTTCTTATACAGCTTCCACCCAGCTTAGCACCCCCCTTGGGAAATCCTAGATCCGCTCTGACATACTTGAATTTTTTAAAATATACTTGTTATTTTCTGAAAGAAGATAGACCCTAAAATTAGTAGTGTGGCCATTGTGTGGGTTTTGTGATTTTTCTTTAGTTTTTAACATCATGAACTCGGTTTACGGATTTTTCAGTGAAATTTGTTTAAAACCAATATTTATAAAAGTGTGATCTGAGACACTGCAAACATGTATATAACCACAATAGAGCAGTAAATTATGAAATATTAATGAGCAGAGCACTGCATGAAAGCATAATAGACATTGTAGAATGTATCTAGTGTGTGGGCAGGTGAGTAAATCCATTGGTAGTTATGCCTGGCTGAACTATACAAACTGTGTCACATATACAGCCTACACATGTATGGTATTTTTATCATCTTGGCTGCTGTGTGAATAATTACCAGGTGTTGTTTTATTAGAGTATGTTCATGCAAGATTTTATAACATGGCTCAACTATTCTTCCTGTGGTAGAATACGCTTGATGACTATTACGATAAAAGAGTTATACTCAACCATAAAGTGCATGAAGTCATTTTGCTGTACAAATGTATGACATCATAACATATTATAGCCAGAAAGCAAATTAAAGAATAACGTGATAGTTTTGTTTGAGTATACTATATACTGCAAATCTCACTTTACTACTGTTTACTGTAGCACAAATATTTGACAGGGTAAAAATGTGAAGAATCAGACAATTGAGCATTCTAACGAGTAAAATTTTGATGGAATGGTTCAACAATGCATTGAAAATACAATAATTGTAAAATTAGAGAGGGAAAACTTTTAACGAATTTCAATGCAAATTATCAAATTCGCCAAATTTTCCTCCATTAAACTTTGTGCTATAATACTCTATTAAAGTACATGATGATTCTATTAGAATAAATCATTAGAAAAACAGGTCCTGCACTGATCCTTGGCAAGTTTACCATTAGTGATGCTTCTATAGGACCTATTCAAGAGTTGACTAATTAAATGCTAAAGATCTGTCAATAGGTAGAGCTGCATGCAGCACCTTCATACTTCCATTTAAAGAAATTAAAACTCCAGGCTAATTACTGTATGCTCCATAAACTTCTACTAAGGATAGTTTAATAAAGCTAAATTTTTACAAATTCTGCTCAACTTATGCTCCATTTGAGTAAAAGAATTAATTGTGACCAGATCTGCAAAAGACATGCATCTTACAATTTTGATTAATTGTAACTCCAGCTGGATGTCATGCTTTTATCTACAGTACCACCTTAAAATTACACCATCAAGCTATATAGTCTAGGACCTGACTACGTTATGTATGCACTTTATTTAGGAGAGCGTATCTCAACTGTTTTAGGGTAAATTTACCCCAAGGAAAAACATGGGATATGTGCCGAAACCTATATCCACTGCGAAATATGTGAAACTGACCATGCCCTTTTTTACTACATAAAATATAGTTATATCTATTGATGCTACAGATTTTCTGACATGTTGCCACTGTTCAAAATGGTCACGTTTAGACAGTAAAGCCTGTAATTGTAGAACATCTGCATGTGACTATTTATTAAAAGGAAAATATGCATAGCTAATAATTATATTATCAAGGGTTCATATATAATATAAAATAGTAAGTGACATAAAAAGTAATTGACAGGGTTCATTTACACTAGCTGTTTGTTCATTGATACTGATCATTCACTGATGCTGTTCATTCATTGATAGGGTTAGTGTACCTTTGCATTTGCAGTATTAGCAGCACATGCCCTGCAGCAACATCCTATCCGAGCACACTTGCCGCATGTGCAGAGATCTGGCAAACCTTCAAACTTTGTTTTGGTCCCTTCAAAACATTAGGGACCAGGATACTGTCTCTTCTTTCAAAACCAAAGGCTTCAACTAAGTGGCATCTCTACATGGAGCTTGGACCATAGCTACTGTTAATAATAAGCTTGGTGAATGTGATTTCTTTCATTTGCTGAAGTGCAAGGAGTTTTCTCAAAATCCATTTTCAGAGCATTGCTACTGAATGCAGCAAGGCACATATCATCAAATGTCTTCTGGTTTAAACACCTGACCAAGAATGTCTCAGCCATTTCCTGTGGGAAGAAAATTGTTCACATTCCTGACAATTAGGAACAGGTCAGAAATATATGAGTTCCAGTAAATAAAGGACTGAGACTGCAACGATCTTTCCTTATGGTATTGTTCAAAGGTTGTTAAGATGTTGTAAACACCTTGCTTAGCTGTGATACAATTTTCACAGAAGAGTTCTTTGGACTCACAGTTGACTTGCATTGCCTCTAGTTCCATTTGCCTGTCTGGATATTTGGAGAGAAATTCCTCCACCATCATAGATGTAAAAACTTTGTAGCAGTACCATAGCACACTGTCCACTTAAAAATTACTTCCAGACGGTTCCAAGTACAAACCAAGACAGGCCAACACAATCTTCTCTATATGAATCCACCTATACCAAGAAATATGTTGCCAAACTGGTCAGGATTCATGAATTAAACAGCTTTGTGACATTACTGTCAAAAAGGAATGTAAACAAGTTTGTGCAAGTTAACCTCCGGCATGCTTTTGTCCACCATTATTTTATTGTTCATACATGCTGTACAAAATGGGTTAGTTGTGAGGTTATTTTCATTATCTCATGAAATATTTAGGTCAACAAAAATATACACTCTTTCATTGCCTACTAGGGATGAGCCTATTTTGCTTTTTTTTCCACCTATTTTTCTTTCCAGCAATTCTTTTATTTTTCACCTATTTTGCTCAATATTTTGCTCGGATTTTTTTCTATTTTGCTAAGCATCAGTAAAAATTAATTGCAGTATCTCAAGCTTGCAAGCATGTGTGACTGCTTTATTAGAATATTTTGTACATAGTGACTGCTCTATTAGAGTATCTCGATCTTTTGTCACCATTTCCTAGGAGCTCATGTTATCCTAATACCATGCGTGACTGTTCTATTAGAGTATCTCGATCTTTTTCATACAAAATGTGCTAAGCTGCCATTCCTTGGTGCCCATTTTTTCCAATTTTCCACCTATTTTTCCAGCATTTTGCTCTTTGCTTTTACCAAAGTATTTTTCCAAAAAATTTGCCAGCAAAATCGGCGCATCCTATTGCCTACATAAATAGGGACTATTTTCAACATTTTTAAGAACCTCAAAAGATCTATAGCTCCAACAATTTAAGAAACAATGCTGTATTTTAAGGAGTCAATGTGATAAAAGGGCGTGGTCAGGTTTACATATTTCGCAGTGGATATAGGTAGGGTCCGCAACGCGAAAAATCGATATCCTCCAATTAACTACCTAACTATTGTCATGTGTTAGGCTAAGTGTAACTTGAATAACACCAGCGTGGCAACCAAGTTTGTCACTTTCTCCTGGTAGAAAACGATACAAATGTCTTAAAATCACGTGATTTTTCGTTGCAGCAGTTCGTAGGGTTCTTCGTATGCCACGATATTCACTCTCAACATTGTTCAAGTAGTCTATCATCAACTCAAAGTATTGGTGGTTTGATTTTATTGGTCAGTTTCTGGTGGCAGCACGATCTGTGCAGCTTTTTGGCGACAGACAAAATGTTTCTTGCTCTGGAGCACAGGACAAGCAGAGCAGCAACTGCGCCGTGGGTCAGAAATGACCAGTACTAGGTAAAGTACCTGCATGCGGAGTATGGTTATAATTGAAGCTTGTTAGCCATCTGGCTGAGCCATCTATATGCTGAAATTAGGCCAAAATGACGCGATTTTTGCAAACAAATACCAGAATGGTTGATACATCAGTGAGACAGTTTCCAACAGCAAGGATACGAAGCTTATAAACACCAAGCAATACGGCTATCTCGCCCAGTAAACGCATAGAGCAATCCAATGCATGAAAGAGGTACTCACGTGATCGAAATTCAAATCGCGGAAATACCCATGAAATAGCTTTCATTTC